>NC_061870.1:5318903-5539917 GCF_907164915.1 Impatiens glandulifera | reverse complement strand
CCTGAGCAAATTATAGGTGACCCTTCAGAACCTGTTCGAACTAGGAGTCAACTTCTGGAAGGATATTTTAACTCAGCTTTCATATCCCAGATTGAACCGAAAAGAATAGACGAAGCATTGTCAGATCCAGATTGGATCTTGGGAATGCAAGAAGAGCTAAATCAGTTCGAGAGTAGTAAAGTCTGGTACTTAGTTCCCAGACTGAAAGATCAATCGGTCATAGGAACAAGATGGTTATTCAGAAACAAACTCAATGAGGACGGTTTGGTCACGAGGAACAAAGCCAGATTAGTGGCTCAAGGTTACAAACAGGAAGAAGGCATTGACTTTGAAGAGTCATTTGCTCCTGTAGCCAGGATTGAAGCCATTAGGATTTTTCTTGCATTTGCTGCTTTCAAAAACTTCAAAGTTTTTCAAATGGATGTTAAAAGTGCATTTCTGAACGGTGATCTACGTGAAGAAGTGTACGTTGAACAGCCACCCGGCTTCAAAAATGCTGCATTTCCAAACCATGTATACCGGCTCAACAAAGCTTTATACGGTCTAAAGCAAGCACCTAGGGCCTGGTATGATACGTTAACCGCATTTTTATTAGAACATGATTTCACCATCGGTTCGGTGGATAAAACCTTGTTTAAATTTGAAAAGAAGGAACATATCCTACTTGTTCAAATTTATGTAGATGATATTATTTTCGGTTCCACCGATCCAAAGCTTTGTGACAAATTCTCAAAAATGATGACTGACAAATTTGAAATGAGTATGATGGGAGAATTAAGTTTCTTCCTAGGTCTTCAGGTTAAACAACTCAAGGAAGGAACATTCATTAGTCAACCTAAATATACTAAGGAGCTTCTGAAGAAATTCGGTATGGACACATGCTCCTCGGCGGCCACTCCAATGAGCTCATCCATTAAACTGGACAGAGATGATGAAGGCCAATCGGTAGACCAGATTGCATACCGGGGCATGATCGGTTCTCTATTGTATCTGACAGCAAGTAGACCGGACATCCTGTTTGCAGTTGGTGTGTGTGGAAGATTTCAAGCAAATCCAAAGCAATCCCATTACACAGCCGCAAAGAGGATACTGAAGTATCTAAAGGGCACACCTGATGTCGGTCTGTGGTATCCAAAGGACTCATCCTTTAATCTAACAAGCTACTCAGACGCAGATTATGCAGGATGCAAGATCGATAGGAAAAGCACCAGTGGAACATGTCAGTTCCTAGGTGACCGACTGGTGTCATGGCACAGCAAGAAACAGACATCGGTGGCTACATCAACCGCGGAGGCTGAATACTTGGCGGCCGGAAGTTGCTGTTCCTAACTCCTCTGGATCCAACAGCAGCTGAAGGACTTCGGTATTATAGCCGAAGAGTCCCCAATCTTCTGTGACAACACAAGTGCCATCGCGATCACCTACAATCCGGTTCTCCACTCTAGAACCAAGCACATCGACATAAGGCATCATTTCATCCGAGAGCATGTCACGCTGAAGCATATCCGGCTGGAATACGTACCGACCGATCAACAAGTAGCCGATATCTTCACGAAGCCGCTGCAGGAAGCTAAGTTTTCTCAATTCAGGCTTACTCTCGGCTTAACCGACATTAGCCAAATCCTTCCAAAGGATGCTTAAAGGGAAACCGGTTCAAGCAGACAAACCGGTAACTCTTCCTAAGATGTTGAACTTTGAATCTTCGGGGTGTCTGTGGAAGAACCGCCCAGTCTATCAGATAGAGTAAACCGACCGGCTACTTGGTGCATGCACCAAATAATCGCATCGGGATGAACAACTGATAGCTGACCGGTTCGGAAGCAGGTTACCCTAGATTATTTGAATTTCAAACAGAAGAGGAATAGTTATCAGAGGTTAAAGATATCTGCTCTGCATCATTACCCTTTCAAAGTAACATGGTCGCGCCTAAAAAGACGTGAAGATCTTTTGATATCTTTCACGGTTCAGGCCTATGACCGACACCTAGACTGCCAACTTGCCTATTTCATGCAAAATCTATTATCCTGCAGTTAATACATGTCATCCCATTCAATGCCTGGACAATAGGATAGCCCTTAAACTAGTATTTAAGTGAAGCAAACGCTCACATTAACACTCACAAGTCACAAGAATATCCTCTCTCTAAGGCAACCTAACCATGTCTCAATTCCCAAACATCCTCCAAGTTGATTTTGAATCCTGCTGTGGTACCGAACACTATGAGGTGTATCGGATGATCAAGAAACTGGAAGATACTGGGCTACAATATTTTCTGGATGACAAGCAAACCATCTACCCTGAATCCGTCTTGGAATTCTACTACAATGCCAGGGTATTCCGGGGCACACCCCACTTTGATACCCACATCCAATCAATGGTTGGGGGTATAATCTTCGATTTCACCGAGCAGGACTTTTCTCGGTGCTTCGGTCTGCCTAAGCAAGGGATCACAGACCTCAACCCTCCGGCCGACATTAAGGCTGAGGTCTCCCTGTCCTTTGCCCGGTCGGATGAGCCTGTTGATGATCATGGCTCTAAGTCTCTCTTGAGGGCTGAGTATCAGCTCCTCAACGATGTAATAGGAAGGGGTATCTTTGGAAGAGATGTCACCAACACCTATTGCACGGCAAATTTCAACATGATGGCGGCCATCATCACCAGCACGCCGGTCAACTGGTCCCGGGTGCTATTCGACACCCTAATCTGGATGGTTAACATCCGGTCGGTCGGTCTTATTCCCCAAATAAGCACCCTTATGGTGGAACTCGGTGTTCCAACCTGTCCTGGCGAGGGCTTGAACCAGGCCCAGGTGCTAACCAGAGAGACGACCGACTCCTTCTATAATCGGTTTGAAAGAGACTGGAGGAGGAGAAACTTCAATCCCCCTCGTGATGATAATTCCCGCGCTCGCTAAGTTACTCCTTCTTGCATCCGGTCGTTTTGCAGCATGTACCGGATGTATCCTTAACCAATTCAACTTTGATCATATCGACTTCATCCATGTCTACTTCGGTTTTATTTGTGTTTTTCTTAACTTTATCATTTATGTATGTCATTTTCGGCATTATCTCTACCATTTTTGGTTTCTATCTAATCAATATCGGTTATGTGTTAAATGCAT
Source organism: Impatiens glandulifera (assembly GCF_907164915.1). NCBI lineage: Eukaryota > Viridiplantae > Streptophyta > Magnoliopsida > Ericales > Balsaminaceae > Impatiens > Impatiens glandulifera. Next base: position 5,536,796 of record NC_061870.1, on the reverse strand, counting down.
TTAATGAGATAATCCCCATTAATGAGATAACTCCCAACCACCCGCACATTTAATTTCCAACTAATCTGGTCACTTCCCAACTAACACTTACCTCGAGCCTTGCAATCTGCCGCTTCCCCATGCATCTTGAAAAGGGAAAGATTCTCTTTCTTAATAAAACAAAACTGACCATCAATGCTCAGATTTTCCCTCCAAAACCGATCCTATATAAGGAGCCAACCTCTTTTCATTTTATCACATCCAAAAGTACAAATCACTTGTATTCATCTTGAATTTCTCTTGAATCTCTCTCTCAACACCATAATCATGCCGAGCCAATCTTTGGGAAATTTCCTAAGCGTCGATTTCAACTCATGTATGGCAGAATGGGACTATGACCATCCAAAGAAAAACATGTTTGAATATCTTATTGATACCGGACTTCAAACCTTCCTCGAAGAATCCGGTCCTATACTGATTGAGGATGTCAAGGCATTCTTCAGAAGTGCCTGCGTCAGGGGCGACTACATTGTCTCTACGGTAAGGGACCACACCTTCTGGCTTGATGAAGCCGAATTTGCCAACCTTCTCAATCTACCCAAAGAAGGGTTCTCTGATTTCCCGACTATGGAGGGACTTGATGCATTCTACTATGGATTGCTCTGCTCTGCAACTCTTGACCCAGTGGAAACCTATGGGTTAAAAACCCGCCTCTGTCGTAATGCTCAGCTCCTTCTTGAGATTGTCACTCGGTCCATTCTGTGTCAATCCCCAAATCAGCGGTATTCACAGAACACCTATAACATCATGACTCACATCTACCACAAAACGACCATCAATTGGTCAGCGGTCCTCTTTCAAAACTTGAAGAACATGGTGATGACCAAGAAAGGTCTCGGTTATGCACCTCACATCAGCAAGTTGATTCTCAAGTACCGGCCAGAGTTTGGACCGGGTACACCGGCTTCCCACTCAAACATTCTTGATGCCGATGCGGTGGAAGAGAAGTTCTCCAGAATGGTGCTTACTTTTTAAGTGCCTATCTTTCGTATCATTCTATCGGTTTTCTCTATGTACTCTTTCGTATCAGTCTCTTGAATAAAATATCGTTTTAGTTTCAATGACCGTTTCTCTTTCTTCTTTGCGCATTTATCTAAGTAACCGAAAATAACCTCGTTCTTATTCGGTTTCATAAAATCTGATTAAAACTGTTAATCAAAATGTCTGATTAGACTTAGAAACCGATCATTCATTCGGTCTCAAAGAAAAGAATGCGTCATCCATGACATAGGCTAAGGGTTTTGGAGGGAAATCTCCCACTCAAAGTTACCGCCCACCTTTTCACACTTAACCGCCCATAGCTTAGCGTCTTTTCATTTTGGAGGGAAAACTCCCGCCCATTTTGGAGGCTTCCAAACCGTGCCTATAAAAGGGGGCCTTCGGTCATATTTTTCATTCTCACGCGAATTCACTTTCTCTCTCTAAGCTTCCTAAACTCTTTGAAGCCGATTTCTCTCATTCTCAAACTCTTCAACATGGGTCGTGATTCGGCGTTGTTCAAACTCTATTCTCAAGTGGATTTCGAGGAAATCCGGCTAAATGGGACGACCGAGGCGAAGGAAGTCATTGACCGGCTGATTAAAACTGGTCTGGGATATTTTCTAGACGGTCCTCACGTAATTTACAAAGATGCGGTCGAAGAATTCTTCAACACCGCAATCATCTCCTACGACAGGATCATCGCAACGGTTTGCGGTTCCCAAATCGAGATCACCGAAGCATTGGTGGCCGAGAGCTTGCATCTCCCAACAACCGGCCAGGATGCAACGGCAGAAATAGACGATGATACCTTTGAGACGGCTTGCCACTCCTTATCGGCAACCAATGAGCCGATCACTACATCCGGAAGTAAACAAATGCTGAAACCGGAATATATCCCGGCGTGTGACGTCTTCGCCAGGGCGATACTGGCAAGGGGAGGAAACTTCAGCAACCTCACCAGAGACAAAATCAAAATGATAATCGGTCTGTTGGAAGGAAAGGAAGTCAACTGGGCAAGATCAGTGTTCGGCAACCTCATGGACATGGTGAGACCGGATTCAACCCGGTCGTGGGGATATGCCGTGCCCCTCGGTAAGATATTCCTCCACTTAAAAATCAATCTCGGTCCCGGCACCGTTCTCGCAAAGCGTTGCCTCATTAGATCAAGGCAATTCCTTACAAGAACGCAGACGGCCTCCAGTTCCACAGGTGGCCGAAAGAAGAAAGACGCAAAGAAAGATGCCCCGGCAAAAGCAAAGACCGGAGGAAAGAAGAAAGAAAAGATAACTTTCGTGGACCCACCACAGCAAATAGACGATGAGGAGTGGGCCCCTGAGGAAACCGACACGGAGAGGACCGAAGATAGAACGGTCCATGACGACGATCATTCGGCTCGGAGTCCGAACGATGCCGAACAAAGCGCTAATCCTGAGACCACCGAGGGTGAAGAAGGGGTTGATACAGGAGCCAATGATGAAGGCTTCGACAAGGAAGAGGCCGACGAGGCCGAGGCCGAAAGATTAGCCAGAACATCTTTCAGGGCATTAACAAGCGAGACGAGGACGTTATAGACCTATATTTGGAGTGGCATGAGTACCGGTTCAGTACAAAGTACAAAGATATCCTACCGAACTTCCCGCAACAGGATTGCATCGCCATACCTGTTCCTCGTTTGCCATGAGACATGTGAGTTCATCACCACTATCACTGTGAGCCCATAAGCTTCCTCCATCATCGGCTATCAGTGCTTTCGGTACCTCACTTCCTTCACCGGTTTGTTGATAATTATTTCGGTTATTTTGGTAATCCGGTTTCTGGGTATCCCTCCTTGGTTTCCTGCATTCCCACTTAAAATGTCCCAAACAGTTGTAGTTATAACACCTTACATTGGATTTATCACCATAGTAGTTGTTTGTCGGTTGGCTTCTTTTCATGAACCTCCCAAACTTCTATGCAAGCATCTCCATGGCATCCTCGGTGAACTGTTTGGCAGTTCTGATCGGTACAGGTGCCGGTACAGGTGCAGGTGCAGGTGCAAGTGCAACCGGTTCTGTAGATGTGATTAGTGCTCTGGTTGATGTTGCGGCCGAGACTTCTTCTTCAGTCCTAGATCTCATTTCGAACTCATATGCCTTAAGATCTTCGAATACATCGTGTAGTTTCATCTTACGTAGGCTCTTTGATTCCCTCATTACCATTGTTTTTATGTCCCAAGTACTTGGAAGAGATCTCAAAGCTTTCATAATGACCTCTTTGTTGTCATACCTCTTTCCAAGTGTTGCTAGCTCATCTAACACACTAGTGAACCGGTCACTGTATTCCTTCATAGTTTCTCCCGGTTTCATTTTGATGCTTTCAAACTTCTGTGTAGCCACCATTATCTTGTTTTCTTTTGTTCTTTCATTTCCCTCAAAGATCTGGATAACCGTGTTCCATGTCTCCTTCGCGGTTGTGCAGTCTCTGATCTTGCAGTATGTGTTTCTGTCCACACTGTTGGAGATCCGGTTTCTAGCGTGATTATCCAGGTTGTTTCTTCTCCTATCTTCAGCCGTCCATTCCTTTCTGTCCTTATCAATGAATATCGGTCTTTCTGTCAGAATGGACTCCATTTCGTCATCCAGGGTGATTAAATGCAGGTGCATGCGTGCCTTCTAGTTGGCAAAGTCATGACCTTCTAGCATTGGAGGCCTATCCTGAAACATGCTTGCTTGAGTATTGAAACTAACTGCTCTGATACCAATTGTTAGGATCTAGGTAGCCGCTGGAGGACCGGGGGTTGGACCGGTTAGCGGTTCTCACTCGAAGGGTGGTGGTTAATCCGGTTAGAGATTAACACCGGGGTTTCAATACTACACAACCTGTCACAAACCCTTGAACTAGGTTCAAGTGCGGAAGAGGTTTGCTTTCAGGTTGAAGCGGCACACTTATATGATAGGCAGAACCGGTTTTAGATGATGAAGGTTTGAGATTTGATGGGTCGGTTTCGGTAATCTGGATATTCGGCTTAGATGGGATTAGGTAGGTTGGAGCGGTACAGATCGGTTAGATAATGAAACCGGCAGACAGTAAATAACAAGACAGATTTTATGGATGTTCGGAGATAAAACTCCTACGTCACCCCTTCCTCTCGAAACCGCGAGAAGGATATTCACTAAGGAATACAAGTACAATCCGATCGAGACTTATTTCCTGCTCGATAACACTCTTACAATTTACACCGAAATTGTAAAACACACACTTTAACTTTGGCACTTAGGCTTTCTTAGAACAACACAGTCTTATCACTTGTAGAATAAATGCTCTTAGAATTTCTCACTTGTCTCACTATATGTTACTTGTCCCTCCTGTGTTGCACATTTATTCTTCTTCAACTGCCCCTTTTATAGGTGAAATATGCCAACGGTCATATTTCACTTCATTTATCTGATTGGCTGAGCAGAGGTGCAGAGATTCAGTGATTCAGTGATTCAGAGCCTGCTGTCATCTTCTCAGACCTGGCGGTCAACCTCAGACCTGGCGGTCTGTCTCAGACCAGGCGGTCTGTTCTTCCGGTGTGTAAGACAAACCTGCTAGGTTTGTCTTTACTCAATGTAGGCACTGTCTGGTAGACAGTTGTCTGTACTTGGAAGATCTCCTTTCTGACTTATCATGAAGTGGAAAGATCCTGTAGGACTGTTTTCTACAGCCTGCAGACTTTCCTCAGACTTGTATGAATATGGAAGTGTTCAGTCTGTTCCTTTGGTATCATTCTCAACAGATACCCGAATTGTCTTCTTGTACTGGTCTGTCATTCGACTTAAGCGGATGGCTTCCGGTACGAGTAATGTAACCGGACTTCTTCCGGTTATTCCTTTGCCTTGTGGCCGGTCGGCTGTCTGATGTTTCCGGTTTTAAGCTTTGGCCGATCCTTTCTTTGTGCGGTCATGTTCCAAGTATTCTTTGTCGGTTTACTAGCTTGACCGGCTAGTTTTCTTTAGCCGGTTGTTTTGTTTGTCCGGTCCGGTTCCTTGTTCCTGCATGGAAGGTTTATTTAAGTTAGGTTTATTTGAACCGGTCTAATTTTATCTAACATTTAGTCACATGATTATGTTTGAATTTATCCTTAGACACATGTACTAGGGTGGATTAAATAAATGAATTAGTTTAAAAGAAATATTTTGTATAAAATGGCCAAGAGTTTATAATAGAGACCATCATTTGATGGGCATAAGAGACATAGTGATGGTGTTCTTTCTCGCATGTAACCAAGTCCCGAACCTTAATCAGAATCTCCTTTATTCGTTTTCGAGATTGCACAAATGTTTTTTTCTAGATTTTTAAAGAGAAAATTGAGTGGAAACTCTTAAAATTCAAAGATAGTCTAATCGTTTTCATTAAATCTTATTTTAGTTCCTCACATCATTTTATACAAAATGAATTCTGAGAAAGTCGTACTCTCGTTTCATTTTATAATGTTCGAGAGGAAGGTAAGCCACATAATTTAATGAAATCGACATTATGGTAGACTATAGTTTAGCCTATCATTTTTGTTTCTCATCCCACTCAGGATTCGAGAGAAAGGTAAGTTATGAGGGGGAAACTATCAGGTAGAATTAACGTTTTAAAAAGTCGGTCGTTTTTAGACATTACCGGGGTTATGCGAAAAATGAAGAATCAAATTTAAGGAAGTCACAAAGGTTTTAATGTTCATGGCGAGATAATTTTTTCTTGTGTTTGTTGGTTTTCAGTTGATTTAATGGTTATTAAGATTCATTATTGTACTTTGTTAGAATGATAAGTTTATATTTTTATTTTGAAAATTATGTGCAAATAATTGATTAAACCCATGTACTTTTTCTTCCCTTTTAATTAAATGACAATGAGTCATTTCCAATATATATAAATATATATAAATAGTCTTTTTAATATTATTTTGTCTCATAATCTTTAACTTTAAATAAATTAGTTTTAAATTTTAATGAGTAAACCAATTTATCACTAATTAATTTATAATATAAGGTTATTACACATATCATTTCTTAAAAACTTAGTCATTTTATATGCATCACAATTATATAATTTTTTATATAATTTTTTTATTAAATATTTAACTCTATTATATCATATATTCATTCAATCATATAAATAATTTAATATATTTATAATATAACACATTTATGAAATAGTCTTATTAATATATGATGGGATCGGGATCGTCGAAGGAGACGGGGTCTCGCAACGTTGAACGCTTATACATACACCGTTAGATAATAACCCTTTTAGAGGTTGATTATCTCGTCTTCAATCTACACAATCCGTCACAAACTCTTGACAAAGTCAAGTGCAAAACAGTTTGTTTGGACTTTAAGCAACATATGATCAATAGGAATAATGAGATAATGAAGAACACAAGACACAGATGTTATGGATGTTCGGAGATAAAGCTTATACGTCACCCCTGTTTCTCAAACCTTTGAGAAGAATATTCACTAGAATATTCAGTCTGTTTACAACACGTATATAAACTCAGTCGAACAAACAGGGCTTAGTTACTGCATGTTTTTGACCTTCCAATACACTTACTCTGTTGAACAGAAATGAATTTTGTCAACTTATAATGATCACCACTCACACATAATAGGTAGTATTATAATACACTTTTAGAACTCTAACACACTTTGAGAACTTGTGAATTTTGAGAGCTTGAAAGATTTGATAGCAAATATTAAAGGTGCCAAATGTAAAAAGGTAAGGTACTGAGTAGATTAACTTTTGTCTTCTTAAGTAGACAGATGTCAAACGAATATGTTTGCTTCTCAACGGCTATATCTACTTTATAAGACCATTATCTTGATTTTGATTGGTTGAAGTCCAGAATTGTAGACCGTATGGGGTATTCTTTGATCATGTTTATACTTTGATTAATAGTAAGCCAAATTCTCATTAATGCTATTTCAATCTCCAAGAATTATATGATTTAGACTGTTTGACTTATTCTTGATTCTGATTCTACTAGTGTGAGAAGATCTTCATTAGTCTTTGCACTTAAATGAAAATGCTCATCTAGTAAGTGTAAAGTTGTTAGATAAATTCAGACCGGTTCAAATAAACCTAACTTAAACAAACTTCCCATGCAGGAACAAGGAACCGGACCGGATGAACAAGAGAACCAATTGAAGAAACCTAACCGGTCAAGATACCAAACCGATCAAAAGCATTCTGAACGTGAACGCACAAAGGATCGGCCAAAGCTTAAATCCAGATCCATCAAACAGCCGATTATCCACAAGACAAGAATAACCGGAAGAAGTCCGGTTACTTCACTATCAAAAGACATTCGGCCAAGTCAAGTGGCCGACCAGTACAAGAAGACATTTCGGGTATCTATTGAGAATGATACCAAAGGAACAGACTGAATACTTCCATATCCATGCAAGTCTGAGGAAAGACTGTAGGCTGCAGAAAACCGTACTACCGAATCCTTCTACTTCGGGATAAGCCAGAAAGGAAATCTTCAAAGTACAGACAACTGTCCAAACAGACAGTGCCTACATTGAGTAAAAGACAAACCCAGCAGGTCTGTCTTACAGACCGGCAAGTCTGAGACAGGATACCAGGTCTGAGATTGACCATCAGGTCTGAGGAGACGATCGCAGGTCTGAGACACTGAATCACTGCACCTCTGATCAGCCAATCAGATTCAAGGCAGTGAAATATGACCGTTGGCATATTTCACCTATAAAAGGAGGCAGTTGCAGAAGAGTAAATGCGGAAAAAACATTGGGACATCAAGAGACATATATTGAGATAACGAAAGCTAAGAGCATTTACTACAAGTGATAACAGTGTACTATTCTAGAAAGCCTAAGTGTTGAAAGTTAAAGTGTGTGTTACAATTTCGGTGTGAATTGTAAGAGTATTATCGAGCAGGAAATAAGTCTCGATCGGATTGTACTTGTATTCCTTAGTGAATATCCTTCTCGCGGTTTCGAGAGGAAGGGGTGACGTAGGAGTTTTATCTCCGAACATCCATAAAACCTTTTGTGTTATTTACTTTCTGTTGGCTTCATTACATAACCGACTAACCTAACCATACCGAACTTCCAGATTACCGAAACCGACTCACCATTCTTCAAATCTCCATCATCCGAAACCGACTCCGCCTATCATACAAGTGTGCCGCTTCAACCTGAAAGCAAACCTATTTCGCGCTTGAACCTAGTTCAAGGGTTTGTGACAGGTTGTGTAGTATTGAAACCCCGGTGTTAATCTCTAACCGGATTAACCACCACCCCACGAGTGAGAACCGCTAACCGGTCCAACCCCCGGTCCACCAGCGGCGACCTAGATCCTAACAAAAGTTAACGTCTGACTTTTCCAGAAATATCCATATATATATTCCCCATGTTGACTAAGTATGGAAATTGTAAAATATCGGGTGCCAAAATGTGGAATGCCGAAATGTAGAATATCGGATGTGCTTGTAGAAAGCCAATCTTCTGAATACTGGAATGTCTAGAATGCCAATTTGTACCAAATACCGATTTGGTCCAAATGTTTATTTGTTTAGAATGTCGATTTGGTCCATATGTCGATATAGTCCAAATGTCGATTTGATCCAAATGTTGATATGTATCAAAATACAGATATGGTCCAAAAGCCAATATATTCCAAATGTAGATATTAATTAAATGCCGATATGTTTCAAATGCCAATATGACTCAAAAGCCAATTTGCTTCAAATGCCGATATGCATAAAATTGCCAATATGACTCAAAAACCTATATGCTTCAAATGCCGATATGACTCAAAAGTCGATACGACTCAAAAGCCGATTTCCCTCAAATGACGATATGCATGAAATTGCAGATATGCCGACTTTAATTTGAATACCGATTTGGTTTAATTTTCATATGATTATTTTCAAACAGTTAGATTCTTATTTAAATAATTAATTAATACTAATACTTAATTAACTATTTTTACTTATCAATATATATTCTTATTAACCATTTTTAATTAATTTGTTTATTATTAATTTTTATATATTATAATTGAATTGAATTATTATTATTATTTATTATACTTACAAAATAATTATAATTGTAATAATATATATTTTTAAGAAATGTGATAGTGGAGATAATTTGGGAGAGTCAACGGGAAAGAAATAATGTGATATCATAATATTGTTATTGATTGGAAAATGAAAAAGTATAAAGAGAAAGGATAAATAGAGAAATTTTATTGTTTTTTCAGATTCGACATTTTCTCTCCATTTTTTTTTTCAAATTTACTCCACGAATAATTTCTCATTTTTAAATATAATAATTTTTTAAGTTTTAATATAATTATACACAAATAAAAGTAAACTAATATTAAATAAGGTAATCCATGTATTTATATATATATATATAAGTGTTTTATATAATAGTTTCTCTCAAAACATGTTATTTAAATTTAAGTAAAAAAAATGTTATATATATATATATTTATATATAAATATATATTATTTTATTTTATTGAAAAAGTCAATTTTATATATTTTAAGCAATAAAAATCTATACACAAATTTATAATATTAAAATAATTAATTTATTTTATTTTTGAATAAATAAAATCAAAATAATTACGGCCAAAACCTAATTTTAGATTAATTATTATGATAATTAAAGCCTAATTAATTATGGAAAATTGCCAAAATAAAAAATAAAATTATTTGAGATAATGTTTTACTCATTTTATCCTAAACTAATTTTAAAAAAAATTAAGGGATTATAATAAATAGTTTAACCCAAAAATTATTTATTTTACCCTAAAATATGAAAAAAAAAAATATTTACCAAATTTATTTTTACATTTTGTGTATTTAAAAAGATAAAAATAAATAAAACTAAAACGGTGAAGGAAAAATCAATTTCAAAGTTGGAAACTTCTCCATAGTACATATTTGCGACTAATTCGAAAGCTGAAATAATAACCCTACTTTGGTGATCATTTCTACTACTTCAATAGGTATGACTCTCCCTATTTCATCAAGTTGGCTCAAGAACAAACAAAATGCCATTAATGACTTTTGGCTGATTCGATCCACTTGAAGCCTCCACCGACTCAGGAAAGCTATAAATAGCCTCCGTCAACATTTTTGAAAGCAAGAGATAACATCTCAAGCCCTAAATTAAAAGAAAACAAAAATCCCCCATTGAAGCTTAAAGTTTTAGATTTTTTGAATTTTCTATTTAAAGCACTAAAGCTTGGATCCATGCATTCCAAAAGCTTCCTTATGGTCTAAAGAGTGTTCTCCAATCCTTGACAAGCTTCCAATCAACATTTAATACATACTTCCAGTTTGAAATTGAAATTTTTATATTTCAGTTTTCATAAGCTTGTATTTTTCTAGTTCTTGAATTTGATGGTTTAAAATTTATCTTATGATCATTTATGAGCTTTCTGTGAAAGATAGTAACCAATTTTGATCGGCCTTATGAGCTTATGATCGGTCTTAAGAAGAAAAACCCAATTATGAATTTGAAAAAAAAAATGAGTTTGCTGTTCTTGGGCTAATCCTTAAGGATCACAACCTAGAAAAATTCCCAACATGATTGTAATGATGTTGGACAACTGTTTGGATCATGTTTGATCAAAATCAAAAAAATTTAATATAATAATATTTTTTTGAGTTCTTAATTTGGTTCAAACAAACATTTAGTGTTCTTGTTTATGAGGTATAAGAAATCTATTGGCTAACTCTATATACACTCATTTTCACCCCCATTTTATAGTTTATACTTTTAATCAATTTGAGCCTATACAAATTTCTCAAATTTATTCGAGGGCTCATTGCATACTTATTTTGAAGACAATTACGTTTAGAACAATAAAGTTTTTGGAAATAATTGATTTTGGATTCTTAGTAAGTTAAGTTAGTAACCATAAATTCCTGGGTTCGAGCCCGTCGGGCCTAAAGTTTTGCACCTGATTAAATGGTTAAGTATTTTTGTGGGCTGCATACTTAATTCGTTGTCTCATTTTATCCCTTCTTCTAGCCTAGCGACAATAAAATGTGAATATTAAACCTAAGTTCCTGGGTTCGAGCCCGTTAGACGACAAGTTCTGCGCCGAATTAAATGGTTAAGTGTGTTTGTAGGCTGCATACTTAATCCGTTGTCCCATTTTATTTCTAAAAAAAGGTAGTAATTTGTCTAAGTTACAACACTTGGAAAATTATTAAACTTTGAATATTCAAGGTTTCATTTAAGTAAATACTTTAGATATTTATAAATTAAAAAATCAAACAATATATATATATATATATATTAACGTTTTTATAATAATTTGTTTTTTAAAAAATTGTTATGTATAAACTTTTTATTTTTTAATTAAATTAGTTGTTTTAAATAATTAGTTTAGTTATCTTAGTTGTTAGATTAGATTTTGCAATTTAATTTAAATTTGATTAGCGTGTTATTATAATTAGAATTGTTCTTTAGAAATAGGAATAATTAAAAATAAAATTGCTTGTTTGTTTTAAATTTATTTATAATAAAAAAAATTTGTAGGATGAAAGGTGATGTGTGACTCTTCAAGGGTCAATCCAAGATCCATATACAAGATCTGGATCAGGTTTTGTGAATGGGGTCAAAATAATCTAAATCAAAGGCAAGTCAATCCGATGTTAAGCTAAGGAAATGATCCAATTTACGGATCCGACCAGTGACATGACCTATGGACCGACCAATGCCCAAGACTTAACCCTGGAAAGGGAAAAAAATATTCTTTTTCACTCTCAAGTTCCCCTAGACTTCCCTTTCCATTTCTTCACAAAACTGCCCACTTTTAAAACCTAAGCAAGAGCACTAGCTAGTGTGGTTGTGTCTCAAGTCTCTTGCTTAGAGTTTTCAGTCCACTTGTAAGATCTAAGGTGCAACTCCTTTGTAAGCTCCCTTGATCCCTTTTATTTGTTTTTATTTTAACTTTTCTATAAGATTGTATAATTGTCTTCAGTTTTGATTTAATTTTTTACATTTTTTATTTCTACATAATGTAATATTAACAAAAATTGATTAAAACACAAAGAAAAACATAAATAAAATATAAAATTGAAATATTATAACTTAGGATATAAAAGAAAAACAAAATTTTCCCTTGAATTGGCCATTTGAAAAATAAACTTAGAAGCAAAAAATAATGAAGAACAATCTTTTTTGATTTATTTAATTTTTTATTTTATGATGTTAGATCTAGGATTTTATATTATATATATTTGCTTATAAATGTGTTAATAACATAACTAAAAATTTTAATTTAGTTTGGGATCCATCTGGATCACCAATTAATTAATAACTAAGAGCATGTCTAACAAAAGAAAACTAGTGCATTTATGCCGATTAGTGACACTTAGGACCGGAGAAACTAGCCTTGGGATACACTATAAGAGCCTTCGACCGAGAAATATACACCCTAGAGCGTATGCGTGTACCAGTCGACCAAGGAGCTTCTCTACACGTAGAGGTCGACGCCTTCCCGACGCTTCTAGTGCTTATGGACGTTGTTGTGCACACAAGAACAAGAAAACTAGCCTAGCTCTGCGCCTGTGCTGGTTTTCCTGACGCTCAAGACCTTCAAACTAGACCCAAGACCCTTTACTTGACCGAGAAAACTTAGCCCCGAATTAACCTTTTGTCGCACCCGGCTCCTTCAGACATCCCTTAGGATTTTAATTAATTAATTAATTTTTATTTATTTTATTAACCTCTTTGGGATATAACTTGCACCCAAAAAGAACCTATTGCTTATTTAGGACCGAAAGGGTGAGCTGTTGCTGGCCAAGGACCGATGTTGACTGCACATGTCGACCGAAGACTACTGCTGCTACCGACCGAAGACCGATGCATGCTGCATTTGGCCAACGAGGATTATTGTTTCTTTCTAATACTTACTGAAGACTAAGGCTTGATGCACCTAGCGACTGAGGACTACTACTAATTGCTGCTACTGACTGAAGACCGATGCATGCTGCATTTAGCGATCGAGGACTGTTGTTGCTTGTTTTTGTTGACTGAAGACTGACATTTGTTGCACCTGCGACCGAGGATTACTACTGCTTGCTACTACTAACCGAAGATAGACGCTTACTGCACTTGGCGACCAAGGATTGTTGCTGCTGATCGATGACTGATATTTTTTGCACCTGGCAACCGACGTTGGTTGCATTCGACCGAGCTGGGTCCAATTCTTCACCGAGGGCTAAGTCTTCGATAGTGGAGGCTTAGCCACAACCCGTTTTTTTATTTCTTTTAATTTTTTACTTTTTAGACTTAGGGTTGTTTGGTTGACTTTTTTTTTATTTGCGTTAAGATTTTGTAGCTTGTCTTATCCTAGGTTAGAACAAATTTAAAATTTAAACCCTTAACTAAAATAGAACCTAACCATAACTTAGACTTAAGATTATTTTTCTTGAAATACATATTTTATAAAACAAAAACTAAAACATTTTAAGGCCTTTATATAATTTATTTCATTAAGTTCTTAAAATTAAGACTTGAGCCAATTAAATTTTGATCAATAATTTGCTTAATTTTGATAAGATAACTTTATGTGTGGATTATTTGCTTAGGTCTTTTTTTCTTTTTAATTTTCTTTAAGTTTTGTCTTTGTTTATTCCTTCTTTAACTTTATGTGTAAAAATTTAAAGAACCACCAAAATTAATTAGTAGAGACCTTAGGGGCGTTGTGGGACATAGCGTCTAAAAAACTCTTTCCCACACGTAACAAAATTCCAAACTCACTCTCTTAATTTCCTAATTTCTAAAATTAGACGGCGACTCTCTAGTCGTGATGTTAATTAATATTAAAAAAGTTAAAGTTGACCAATGACATACTTCCCATTAAAAAACTCCCTATCTCTTACAGATTCGACAAGATGGTAAGTTATAGAGTTGTCTACAAAACCTTGTTTATAAAATTAAAATTTTCAAAACATAAAATTAATTTCGCTCACATTTTCAAAATAATTTTTTAAAAAGAATCACAAGTTTTTCAAACTCGTCGATCAAAAATATTGTTTTAAATAAATTGATCACAAGCTCCTTTCACCTCAAGAAAATTTTAAAACCAAAACCCCAATTTTTAGCTACAAATAGTTTTGAACAAATTGATCATCACCCTGGTCGATTGATATCATGGAGTGATGTTCTAAATATTAATGGGAGCTTTGTGTAGCCTCAATAAAAATTGTAAATCTGGCATTTTGATGTTCTTGAGGGCTTCATCTAGGACCGAGAGGTACGACCGAGAAACTTTGGTCTGGACTAAGAGCTCTGACCAAATAATTTTAACCTAGGATCAAAATATCCGACCGAGAATTTCGGTAACACCGAAAGGTCCGACCGATGATTTTGGTATCCAAGACCGAGAGGTCCATGCCAGGACCTAGAGCTAGGCATCGTGCATAAACGTTCGTATTCGACTCGTGTAGATCATGTTAGACTCTTAATCGTGTCGTGTTATGTCGTGTCTCAGTCTTATCCGTGTCATATTGTGTCTTGACCCACTCAAATTATTATGATTCACTTTCATGTCGTGTTATTTGTGTCTACGAGTTTATTCGTGTCGTGCTAACTCGTGTTTAAATTCGTGTTTCGTATTATTCCAACTAAATTGTATCCTCGTGGTAAAAATTATAAAATATGATTATTAATTTATTTTAATTTAGAAAATTTTAATTAATTTAATAAGTTAAATGTATTAATTTACTTAACAAATAAAATGTGTAAATATAAATTTTAACCTATAGTTTCATAAATCATAATTTGAATGTCAATTATTTAAAATATGTTTTAAAATATATAAATAATTATCTAAATAAAATTAGTTAAATTTAAAATATATATATTAAGTTAGTTAAATATTATAAATGTAAAATTTTATAATTTTTAAAATATTAGATAAGAATTTATACTTAATTATTTAATTAGGTATATGATATTTATTAATATATATAATTAAAATAAATAGAGATTTTTTTATAATAAAATAAAGTTTCTTTTTTAAAATATTTTATTATCTTTTAAAATTTTGAAGTGATTTAATTTTTCTTAAATGATTTAGCGATATAAAAATATTAATCAATTATTACTGCAAAAGTATAAGTATAAGATACTTTTTAGGAAAAAAAATTATTAGAATTGATATATTATTAATTTTTTATTTAATATAATTAAAAGTTGGTTTCAGATTTTTGAGGTTAAATTTTTTTTTTATAACTATTCACTCATGCAAATTATTTTTTGAATTAATATTAATTTTATAAATTAAATTTTTATTTATTAATAAAATTAATTTAATATTTTTATTTTATAAATTTAATTTTTTTTTTGTTAGTTAAAGTTTATTATTAAATTGTAACATTTTGGGGTGTTTAAGCTTAGGTCATTTGAATAATTAATTGTGTTTATATCGTTTCGTGTGCATACTCGTGCTCGTGTTGTGTCTATACTTGTGTCGTGTTTATATTCGTGTTGTGTCCATATAGACTCGTAACCGTGTTACTATCGTATAAAATCATAATCGTGTCGTGATCGTGTTATTTCATGCTTGTATCGTGTCAACCCAAGATCCGAGTGAGATAATATTGTATCGTGTCGTTCGGTATAAATATCGTGTTGGATCGTGTTGGTTCGTATTTATCAAACACATTTCCCAGCTCTACCAGGATCGAGAGGTTTGACCGAGAATTCCTAAACCCTATACTGAGAAACTTATCCTAGGACGGAGGAATCTCAAGCGCCAACCAAGAATTCCCAAACCTATGACCGATGAACTTAGTCCAAGGCTAACATATGATTAATGGTTTATACACCACGACCGAAAATCTCAACGAAGGACCTAGAGTCCTTAGAACCATGATAGAGGGAGTTTGGAATACTAACCGAGATCCCGATCCCAAACCGAGAGGCTCCTCGACTTGACTCGAGGTTTTTTGACCCTTACCGATGAAAACAAACCCATGACCTAGGACACTGGTCAGTCCTATTTGGTACCTAATTTCAAAATCCAAAATTAGATTTTTAATTTTGGAACCACAAACCATTTCTAAAAATCCCAAAAAATTAGAAAATGCTTTTAAAATAAATGCATTACAATACTATAAATTTTGGAACTATTCGGATGTATTTTTTTAATTCTGAAGAGTTAAGAATTAAAGATAAAGAATTAAGGAAAAATTTCAGAAACTCTTTATTTAGAAACAAACATTTAGGACATATCTCCATATAATAAATTTATTTGGAGAGAATAATTAAATAACTACAACTTATATATGAAATACGTTTCAATTAAAATAACTAATAAATTCTTTGGGGGTTGTCTAGTTAATGTTAGACTTTACATGCCTAAAGAAAATAAATTGGACTAAAGAATTGTTAATTGTTGGATATTCTAAAAGGTTTAGAGACAAAATTAGTCTCATAAGTATTTCAATATCATAATTATACTTAATTTCTTGATTCATATAATCTTGAGCATATATTAAACAAGAGTCTAATATATGCTCAAGATTATATGAATCAAGAAATTAAGTATAATTATGATATTGGACAAATACTTGAAGGATCCTGGTTTGGATCATTGAGAAAGCAACCAAATAAGTAATGTGACATTTTAAGAACAAAATATTACATACTCATATAGTGAAATCGAATCGAATTTTGTTGGATACTAAAACAGTCGAAAATTCGTGCCACATCATTTTAGTTTAATGAATTAATTTTTTGGAAGAGTGTTAAGTAGACACTCGAATTATTTCAAGTTGATGACATAATTTATTAGGTGTTTTGTGGCATCCAATTAAAGAATCTGACTGCAAAATTTTGTCACGAGGTTGCAAATTATGAATGATATAGAAAGACCACTAAAGATATTACGTGACAATAATTTGCAGTTCTTTTACTTTAAGAGTAATATGAATTCGACTAAGTCGAACTATTTGGAAAATAAAGAATTCAGAATGTTTACTTATCTATTGAGCATAATTGGACAAACTCTAAAATTACGGATCAGTTCTCTAAATATTTGCTATCCAAGGTCTTTCATGAACATATTGTTCATATGGATATTGCATATTTAGATGATATATAGTGGGAGTTTGTATTGTGATACTTGTATAGATATAATTAGGAATTTATGTGCACATTAAAGAATAAGTTTCTAAAGAAATTAAAGATTTAGTTTTAAAAATAATCAAGATTATAAAGTTATTCAGATTGATCTCTATAAGAAATAAAGGAGGACAGGAGGACCAATTGGTATTAAACATGTTAAATATCACACTACATGTTAATCCACACTACACACCCATGTTTAATCTATGTCATTTGATTATATTGACATATATGACTATTGAGGGTTTAATTACGAACTAATGTAACAAAAATCGCTTTAATCCTATGTTGATATAATTGATGGACGAGATTGATATAGATGTATTTGGAAATGATAACAATATTTTGAGCTCTTAAGGTTATAATATATAATTGAAGGAAATATTATATGACCCAAGTGGGAGATTGTTGGAATTATTTCCAATATTTGGGTACATATATTATTTAATAATTGTATATTAATTGTTATCATAATAAAGATTAAAGCTCAATTAAAATAATCTATTAAATATAAAAGTTATGGGCTTATTTAGACATCTATAATAAATATGGGGACATATTTGTCTAAAATCAGAAATACCATTTATTATTTCGTTGATGTACCGAATAATAAATGGGTATATTAGGGCTAGGTCCCCAACCCGTATAGATAGTCTACCTATTTTTGTTTCTCTCATCAGACAAAAGATTTATGTTCATCTCTCAAGAACTAGGGACGAATCTATGTAGGGGCTCGGGTGGGCTCAACCCCACCCCGAAAAAAAAAAAATTTTTACGGTAGAAATATGATATTTTTTCCGTTATTATTTTAAGCCCACCCTAAATTTTTTTCAAGCCCACCCCAGTTCAAAATTCTGGGTCTGTCCTTGTCAAGAACACTCAAGAAGGCTATCAATAAAAGGTGGGAAGACTTAAACCCCACCCACATCAGACATTCCGATCTAGGTCCAGATCCAGAACAAGAAGATCCACATTCCGATCCAGGTTCAGATTCAGAACAAGAAGATTCAAGATCAAGAGAAGATTCAAGATCAATAGAAGATCAAGAAGAAGAGAATAACGAAGAACGACTTAATGAACCGTTCTTCATTCCAGATTTAGGTACGTTTCCGCAACTTATGTTTATCTCTATTTATCGACATAGAGCATTAAAGATTATAGAACTAAAAAATAAAGATTTAGATTAAAAAATCTAACACATCCATCTGATCTCATTTGTGAATAATCGTTCTCAAACGATGTTTATGAATAGATGCTCATGTGACAATCATTTATAAGACTAGATCATTCCTCTTTTGATATTTCGAAAACTTAATGACTAATAGTCACTCTTTTTCTGATGACTATCTCAACAATCTTTCTCAATCAATTCTTACACGTTGATCGTTTAGAAGACTCAATGCCTAATAGTCACTCCTCTACTGATGACCATTCTTGATGACCATTCTTGACAACGTTTCCAAATTGATTCTTGCATGATGATGATTTGGAAAACTCGATGCCTAATAGTTGTTCCTCTATTAATGACTATTCTCGACAACATTTTCAAAGTGATGCTTGCACGATGATCATTTAGAAGATTTTATGCCTAATAGTCACTCATTTTCCGATGACTATTCTTGACAACATTTTTAAATCGATGCTTACACAATAATCGTGTAGAAGGCTCAATTCCTAATAATCACTCCCCTACTGATGACTATTCTCAAGGATGTTTCCAAATTAATGTTTACACAATGATCATTTAGAAGACTTGATGATAAACTGTCATTCTCAATTGATGATTCTTCTCGATGACGTTTCTTAATCAATGTAGTATTTTACTCATGCTAGGGTTAGGTTTCGACATATGCAACAAATTGGTCGGAACATTGTCTTTTGAAAATAATGAATCACTCTTTCATTTCTTGGAAATTTTATTCTGAATTTGTTCCCAAACGTTTCACAAGGATTTTGTCCATTTTTATTTTAATAAAAATCCCCTATTATTGTAATAGGGCTTATATTCGCTTTATTTCACTAATTTTTCATTCGCATTTGAAAAACAGAATTAGACCCCTATAACCCTTTTGTTATTAATGTCTTTCTCTACTTTTTGATATCAGGTTTAAGTGGTGTTGGATCAAAATATTTTCAGAAATTGGTTTCGTTCATCTTTTTTTGATAATTTCAAATGGGGCCTTGGATTTCATCAATATATAGGTTATCATTTATAAATTTGATCAGTTGTACCATCGATTTCTCAAATATATAAATTTAAATTTTGTATCAGCTTAATCTTTCAACCTTATACTATGAGGTTTAATTTCATTTCTCATTTAGAAATGATGTGTTTTGAACTCTAGGCTTCGGGGTTTTTCTTTATTCTTTTCATATACTTGGTCGGGTATTCTTATGAAATTGATACACATTTTTTTCTTAATTTTTAGCGATCTGGACATTAATTTAGGTAAAAAACAAATGGTAATTTAAATATTTTAACATTTATGAGTATTTTACTATATCACCTATTTTTTCTTAAATCGGAACAATATTTTATAGACATTTTAATTTCTTACTTTTATCAAACTAGACAAGAGTCTAAGTGAAGAACAAATAGTGATTTCAATATCTCAATCAATACTATTTTGTTTGATTTATTTTTTTTCTTTTCTTTTCAATGCCTTAAGTTTTTGTTAACCTCCATTAGAGATAATCGCCTCCTTTGATAACACAATTCTGAGTTTGGGAGTTGACTTTTTCACGAGATTCTCTCAAGAACATCATAAATTTTAAGCTTTTGTAAGACTTAAGAAACTTTTGTAAGACTTAAGAAATTTCAATCGCGTAACGTTTATAATTGAATTTCAATTTTTTTTAATGTTAGAAACTAAAAACGCCCCTGCACTCATGTACTCCTACAATATTTTAACTTAAAATTAATTCAATTTACACTTTTATGTATTTACTAATTACAATAAAAAGACCTGAATATGGAGGTTTTAGGAATAAATTAGAATAATATAAAATTTAGCTCAATATTGAGGTTTTAGGAATAAAATATAATAGTTGAACTCACAATATATAGTATAATATGAATTTTCATTCCCCATCATTTAAAAAAGAGAGTATAATACTCTACTTAAAGAAAAAGGTATAATACAACGATTTAACATTGTAATATAAATTGTTTAATTTTAATTTAGTATAATTATTACCATAAATTTTTAAATTAATGATATAAGTAATTTAAATAAAATCAAATACTATATATTTATTACACAAAATTTATATAAGAGAATATCATAAATTAAGATATATATGTCAATCATCAAACTAACTAATTTCACAAACATGAAAACAAGTATACATACATACAAAGGGTTGGAACCTTATGAAGATAGCAGCTGGTGAAGCTATATATTCCTATAGATTCATACAGATATTACATATAAAAACAAATGTACATCAATCACGATTCATCTTGGCCTTGGGACACAAGCAAGTCATAAACAAGGTGGGCCGCCACATGACATGGCAATGGGCAAGAAGCAACATAAAGGGGGTATAAGGCCTTTTTGAATGACTATATTATTAAAAAGAATCATTTAAATAAAATTAACTTGATAAAATATTTAATTTTCACCTTAAATTGATTTACTAAGGAACTATTAGTTAATTAATAAAACAAAATTTTACAAATATATTCCAATATAAAAATTCTGGTTTAAATTAGAATCCAAAAGTACTAAACAAACAAGTTTATATATAAGATGGGGATAAAGATTAGCCACGATAGAGGGAAAGAAAAGAGACACATAAGGTGATCCATTCATTAAAGAAAGTGGACGTGAAGACTCCTTAGAGTTGTTTCTATATCATCATGATTCATGAGGAGAGAGTGTGTTTTTGTGTGAGTGAGACTGGCCTCATTCATAGCTCTAAATAAACCAACCAGCAACACATTCATTTCTCTTATCCTTTACAGATGAGGTCAATCTCTCATTTGGATTTCTCCTCTTCTTTTGGCCCTTCACTTTAGATATCTGTGGATAACACTCTCTCTCTCTCTACTTCTTGAAATGTACCAGTCCCTTCAAAATAGGAAAAATATCTGTTTCCTTCACTCCACTCCACTCCAATCCACTTCACTCTCCCTACTATTCTATTTCCCCTTCCAAACATATTTCAAGTTTTTGTCTTATCCGCAGTCCTATACAATTTTATATTTCTCTTTACTTCAATATCGATCATAACTACCTCTTATATATATATATTGTAATGTCCTTTTAATTTATCTCTATCCTATTTTAGTAGAAAAAAGAAGCAAGAAAAATGCATTGTACCCAATATCATCAATATTATCCCTCTCTTCCTTGCTTGCAGTGCCAACCTCAAACCTACATCCGAATGGTAACCTATTATGTTTATATAGTTAATAATATATATGATTAACTATATGTATATATTTGCAGGTTCAGCAATTGATAGAAAGGTGCCTGCTTCTTCAAATGGACCAAGACCAATGCGTACAAACGCTTGCCCATCACGCCAACATACCACCTCCTATAACACTCACAGGTACTCATCATGATTACTTTCTTACAGTTCTATGTGAGAAATTAAAGTTAAACTCAAAAATAATGAAAGGAAAAATTGAAGGACTTCAAAATAATGTAAAATGTTTTCCAAAATAAAAATATAGTTTCAGAAATTTGAACATAGAGTAAAATATACATTATTTATCTTAAAAATCACTATAATACTGTATATTATATGTTTCAAAAAATTGAATATATCAAAATTTAACATGTAATAATTTATTTTAATTTGTGAGTTTAAACCTAGCTAGTAAAGCTCTTACATAGCATTTTTACGGAAACATAGATGATCCATTCATTACTTTCCTAGTTATCAATGATTTACTATTATATATATTGTTGGTGCTGCAGTATGGGGAGAGTTGCTAAAGGAGAACAGGGACTTCTTCAGAATATATCTCCCTTCCATTTCTCCGAATTCTTCCTTCTCTGCTGGTATATACCATCATTATCTCACCTATTTTTCTTCTCTTTGATTAATTTCCCTAACTAGCTAGGCCTTTCCATGAAACCACATGCTACATACTTTTAATTATTTAATCTTTAATTTCAGGGAGATTTCTTCCAAGGAGATCACCCTGGTCCGTATCGAGAAGGAACTAGTACTGCTTCATACCTAAAATATATAATATATCATCCATCAATGGCAGAAGCATAAGAGAGGGGTCTTATTTCATATAACTGCGAGACCAGGAACATGTGGTCACATTATGTATTAGTTTATACCAAAGAAGCTAATATTTAGTTTAATTTAGGTTTTGTAATAACACTACTTACCACAATAAACAAGATGCCACTTTATTCGACAATGTTTGATTGTAGCAAAAAATAAAATGCATTCCAAAATATTAAATAGTAAAGATGTTGACTAATTAACCCTGTCTTTCATTTATTTTTTAAACCTAAATTAAAATAAATCAGTTCCTTCAAAAATCAAAACATTAAACATAATTAGTAAAATGAAGATCAAACTCACACCTCCTCATCCAGCTTCTCCCACACTCTGATCTCCCACCATACCATGATGTTCAACTTAATCATCATATAGGATATAAGGTGATGCGGTGCGAGTCGAAGAGGCGTTTATGCGAAAGTTGCAGCATCCGAAAATATCTCGCAAGTGTCAGATTTCGACGATTGCCTACTGTTTTTCGGGCGGAAACGTTTAGGGGCTC
The DNA here is from genome assembly GCF_907164915.1 of Impatiens glandulifera. Taxonomy (NCBI): domain Eukaryota; kingdom Viridiplantae; phylum Streptophyta; class Magnoliopsida; order Ericales; family Balsaminaceae; genus Impatiens; species Impatiens glandulifera. The sequence continues at coordinate 5,513,882 of NC_061870.1, read as the reverse complement.
AAAATCGCATTTTTTATTAGTTTCGGGTGTTTTTTTGCAATTTATTAAAAGTTGTTTATTTCTTTTGCAAGCTAGGGTTTGAGTATTTAAAGGATCTTAAAACACTTTGTTAGGGGAAGATTATTAATCAGAAAACGAGGTTTCCTCAATATCTATCACTTTCGGTATTCGTAAGAATCAACGAATCTTGATAAAGGTTCATCCTAGCCACGCACGCTGCATCAGTTTCCAGTCGACCCTGAGGTATGCCGCCCCGAAGACAGCCGCACAACCCTACCCCTGGTGCTGATGATGGTGACCTTGCTGAGTTGCGACGTGAAAACGCTGAGTTTCGCCGTGATAACGACGATTTGAGGCGGCAGGTTGAATGGTTGACGCAACGGATGGATGCATCTATGCACATGCACCACCCTGAAGATGATGTTACGATGACAGATGAAAACCCTTTCGGTGGTCTTCGAAATCGATCCCCTGAACGCCCCAATCATCGCTGGGAGCAGGCTTTCAGGGTGGACATCCCTAAGTTCGATGGTAGTCTATCACCGGAAGAGTTTATTGATTGGCTTTCTCAGGTTGAAGAGATTCTGGATTTCAAGGAAGTTCCTGCAGATCGTCGTGTACCCCTTGTTACGATCCGCTTACATGGTCGTGCACAAGCATGGTGGCAGCAGTTGAAACAGACACGTGTTCGTCATGGTAAGGCAAAACTCACGAATTGGGACAAATTCAGGAAGCATATTAGGGCTGCGTTTCTACCATATAATTACGAACGTAACCTGTACCAGCGGTTCCAGAATCTTCGTCAGGGTTCTCGTTCCGTGGATGACTATTCCACTGAGTTTTACACCTTTGTGGCTCGTGTTGACCTGTCTGAGTCCCCTCTCCAGTTAGTTTCTCGCTATATTGGTGGCCTTCGCCTCCAGTTGCAGGATATTTTGAATATGTTTGATCCCTTGACTGTTTCTGAGGCACATCAGCGTGCTTCACAGGCTGAGAAACAGCTAGCCAGGCGCGGTTCGGGTAGCTTTGGAAAACAGGTTGTCCCCACTAGTGGCATTGGTTCTTCTTCCCAGCCGGCCCATCCCACCCCAGCCCCCCCTCGCAGCACTACAGCCCCCCCGCAGGGACGTCCCGGTGGCTTGCGTTGTTTCAATTGTGGTGAAGTTGGCCATCGCCAAGCAGAGTGTCGCAACCCAAAGCCCACCAATCGTGGTCTTTTTACTGAGGTGGAGGATCCTGACTCTGCTCTTCCTTCAGATTCAGCCCCAGTGTATGATGTTTATGATGATGAGGCAGCGGAGGAGTATGTTTCTGGTGATGTTGACCCCCTTTTGGTGATTCGTCGATCATGTTTAACCCCTCGTGCTCCTGACAACGAGTGGTTACGTAATAATCTGTTCCATTCCACTTGTACCATCGGTGGCAAAGTTTGCACCTTCATCATTGATGCTGGGAGTTGTGAGAATGTGATTTCTGAGGTTGCAGTTTCGAAGCTGGGTCTGTCCACTGAACCTCACCCCAAGCCTTATCGTCTGTCCTGGCTGAGTCAAGATTGTGTTGATGCCAAATCAGCCCAAGAAGGGTGCTGCCCCCACTCATCATGCGCCCCCCTACCACCTTGTTGTCTCGGGGTCCTTTTCAGACCGCCATGGTCGAATCGGGCATGGTGTTTGCTCCATTTTGTTCGCTGATTACCTGTGGTGCTAGTTCTGAGGTGCCTATTCCAGTGCAGCCGCTGTTACAGGAGTTTGCAGATGTCTTTCCTGAGAATCTGCCTTGTGCCTTGCCTCCTTTGCGTGATATCCAGCATCACATTGACTTGGTTCCAGGTGCTGCCCTACCCAACCGTTCTCATTACCGCATGAGTCCCAAAGAACATGAAGAGTTGCGTAGACAGGTGGAGGACTTGCTGGCTAAGGGACACATTCGAGAAAGCCTTAGTCCCTGTGCTGTCCCGGCCCTTCTTACCCCAAAAAAGGATGGGTTCCTTTTCCGTGGTGTGCAGCTGTGCATTCCAGATTGCAGCCTGCGTTTGAGGATGATTCAGGAACTCCACAAAGAAGGCCATGTTGGGCGTGATCGTACCTTCCAGCTTCTTGCAGCTTCTTATTTCTGGCCTTCGATGCGCAAAGAGGTGGGGCGTTTTGTTGCTCGTTGTCGTGTTTGTCAGTTGGCTAAGGGCGTTTCGACTAATGCCGGGTTATACTTGCCTCTGCCTATACCCACTCAACCATGGTCTGATGTCAGTATGGATTTTGTCATTGGGCTGTCACGTACCCAGCGTGGTTCTGATTCGATTTTTGTGGTGGTTGACCGATTCTCGAAGATGGTTCATTTCATTCCCTGCAAGAAAACCTCTGATGCTGTGGCTGTTGCACAGCTTTATTTCAGGGATGTGTATCGCCTTCATGGACTTCCTGCCTCCATAGTTTCTGATCGGGACACTCGCTTTGTGAGTCACTTTTGGAGGAGTCTTTGGCGTTTGGTTAATACTCAGCTGAATTTTAGCAGTGCCTATCACCCGCAAACTGATGGCCAAACTGAAGTTGTTAATAGGTCTTTGGGGAACCTTCTGCGCAGTTTAGTTGGGGATCATCCTAAGGCTTGGGATCTGAAGCTGCCTCAGGCCGAGTTTGCTCACAATCATGTTGTTAATCGCTCCACTGGTTTCAGTCCTTTCCATGTGATTTACGGGCTGTCTCTGCGTGCTCCTCTTGATTTGTTAGCGCTGCCCAGCAAGGTGCGTCCTCATTCCACTGCTGCGGATTTTGTTGGTCAGTTGGCTCAGGTTCATCAGACCACTCATGACCGCTTGGTTGCTGCTACTGCCAAGTACAAGGAGAAAGCTGATTCGAGAAGGCGTGCTGTTGATTTTGAAGTTGGTGACTTTGTGTGGGCTATTCTGACTAAGGATCGTTTTCCAGCTCATGAATATAGCAAGCTTGCTGCTAAGAAGATTGGTCCTGTTGAGATTGTGGAGAAGATCAACCCCAATGCTTATCGTTTACGCCTTCCCAGCCATGTGCGTACCTCTGATGTGTTCAATGTGAAGCATCTTGTTCCTTTTGTGGGTGAGTCTTCTTCTGATGAGGATGATGCGGTTCCAGATTCGAGGACGAATCTTTTCTACCCTGGGGGGAATGATGCGGTGCGAGTCGAAGAGGCGTTTATGCGAAAGTTGCAGCATCCGAAAATATCTCGCAAGTGTCAGATTTCGACGATTGCCTACTGTTTTTCGGGCGGAAACGTTTAGGGGCTCAAAATCGCATTTTTTATTAGTTTCGGGTGTTTTTTTGCAATTTATTAAAAGTTGTTTATTTCTTTTGCAAGCTAGGGTTTGAGTATTTAAAGGATCTTAAAACACTTTGTTAGGGGAAGATTATTAATCAGAAAACGAGGTTTCCTCAATATCTATCACTTTCGGTATTCGTAAGAATCAACGAATCTTGATAAAGGTTCATCCTAGCCACGCACGCTGCATCATAAGGTTGAAGAGGTTTGAGTCTTTCTAGCTTTAATTTGTTTCCTTTTTAGTCTTGCAACCACATTCAACTTTATGATTCTACATCCATCATTTTGTTAGAAACTAAAGTGATAATAATAATAATAAAAAAATTAATTTAAGTTTGTTTCTCTCACTAAAGTTTTCGTTCACATTATAATAAGATTCTTTACGGTTCGATTATCAAAGTCCTGATTGTGACTTCGTTACATGGTTAAGATTTGTGTTGACAAAAAAGACTAGGGTTTGACTATTGTAAACAACTTACGATAAACGATTCGATAATAATCTTGTGAGGGATAAGTATTTGTTTATATTCTTTTCAAATCATCACAAACTCTTGAAACAGATTCAAATGCCGAACTGTTTGTTGGATTTCAAGCTTCAGATTAACGAATTTAATGTAAGAATGTAAAGAACATAAAGAGTTTTATGGATGTTCGGAGATAAAACTCCTACGTCACCCTTTCTTTCACAACCAGAATAATATCCACTAGAAGACTTTGATTTATATAAAACGCACTACACAAACTCATTCAGAAACCCAGGACTTAATTGATCGCCTGTTCTGAACTCCTAGCACACACATTGTTGAACAGAACACCTTCTGTTCAACTTACAACACATTGTTAATGACTATCAAATAGTCTAGTAACATATCTCTGAACTTCACGTAGTGAATTACAAAATACACTCGAGAATAAAATATCTAGAGAGAGTGTAAGTTGATTCAAGAAATCAAGCTTGTAAAAATCTGGTGATTCAATGAGAGAGAGAGAACTCTAGCTTTTGTCTTGTAATTCCAGCAATTCGTCCGTTTTCCTCAGGCAGCTATTTATTCTTAAAAACACCAACGGTCGAATCCTCCTTTTGGACACGTGGCATGTGTCCGTCTGACGACCACCTATATAGTACGAGAGTACAGTAAACTCTGAGAATTTAGATCGTGGCCGTACTGAACAGGTAGTGCACCGAATATCCTCTAATTGTACTAGGAATACAATTGAGATATATCCACGTAGGTGTCATTCATTCATTTGTTGAGCTATATTGTCAGCTGTCTATAGAGCTCTACTACCAGCTGTCTAGATGCTCATCAGACGTTTATCTTTCTTCAGACGCCATCTGCTCATCTTAGACGCCATCTGTGCTCATTTTAGAAGCCTCATCTGATCATCTTAGATGTCCATATAAAGGAGTTAGACATCCTCGTCTAACTACGCTTCCCTTTAGACCGCGTCTAAAGGAGTTAGACGTCCTCGTCTAACTCCGCTTCCCTTTAGACCGCGTCTAAAGGTGTTAGACGCCCTTGTCTAACTACGCGCGTTGACCATGACTTCTACCTGCGCACGTTGACTTTGAGCTGTGCCTGAAATAATAAAACTCTAATTATGAATTGTGCACCTGGTGAGATTCGAACTCAAGTCACCCGCATGACAGGCGGATGTACTTACCATTTCACCACAAACGATGTAAATATTTAAATATATATTTATATATTTTTTATGACTAACAATTATTGAACTTAGTTTTATCAATTTATTATTAAAAACAATTTCATCCATCATCGAAATCAAGTATGTTAAATTAATTTAAATCAATTAAAAATTTTAACCCAACAATTTCTCCATTTTTGATTATTTAAGCTAAATTATCAAAACCAGGTGAGTTCATGATTTAAACATACTTCAACAAAAATCATTTCATCAATCATCGAAATCAAGTATGTTAAATTATTTTAAATCAATTAAAATCTTAACCCAACAATTTTTCTCTTTTTGATTATTTAAGCTAAATTATCAAAATCAGGTGAGTTCATGATTTAAAAATAATTTAGGCATTATCGTAGTCTAACAATTCTAAAATATTTCTAAGGTAAGAAAACTTAGACTCGGGAAGTGGCTTCGTGAATATGGCAGCCATTTTAGGCTGTCGCTTGTCATATGCTATGTCTGAGCATCCGGCTGTCCAGATGCCATTTGAATTTTCCAAGTTGTTGTCCTGTTTTACCTGCATTCAAAGACAATAACAAATCTGGTACCCATTTTTCTTTGGGTCCGTGACTTTTTAGTCCCTTGAGAATCCATAATTTAATTATTTTTTTGAATTTCCAGTTGTGTGTGTATAGAATATTTGGCAGATTGGTTTCTGCCTGCTGATGATGCCTTAATTTCAAAAGATGAAGTTTGGTAAAAACTTCTTGACTTTCTGTCAAGTTTTTCTTGGTCATACCAGGTGGCTTCCCCTATCTCAAGACTCAGCCAGCTTGAAGTTGGCTTTACATAAATCTCATCATTTGAAGTTAAATCATCACAGCTTGGATCAGTTCCTTTATCAGTTAAACTACCCCTAACAAAGCATATAACCTTAAGCTTGTCTTCCACTGGGTTTAACTTCTAAGATGACTGGTATGGGATAGAATTATCAAATCCTAAACCGGATTTGTATCCGGTAGGCCTCAACATACTTATCTGTTGTCTAACTACATCTCTAGACCTCGTCCAAGAACTAACCACATATGTCAAACGTTGGTTTTCAGAAAACAGAGTTTGAACCTTTTCCTTGAGTTTCTCATTCTCAGATGAGAGCTCAACCATTTTGTTTTCAAAATCTTTTGGCTCAGAAGTTTGAGATAAAAGAGAGTTATCAGTTACAAATTTCAATCTCATTTTATTACAAGAGTTTGACAACTTCTTGTACTCAATGACCATGTCATTAAGTGAAGCAGTTAAGTAATCTCTTGTAAATTCTTCAGAGGAGAAGTCAAATACCTCAAATATTTTTTCTTCTTCTGCCATGAAGCATGTGACCTCTTCATCATCACTATCGCTAAATGATTAATCATATGAGTCGCTTTGGGCCCATTTGTCTTTACTGTCAGTTGTTATGAGAGCCTTCAGCTCTTTCTGGTTGTCTTTCTTCTTCTCATTTTTCTTTGGCTTCCTACACTCCAACTTGAAGTCTCCTAGTTTATCATAGTTTAAATACTTTATGTTATCCTAGTAGATATTTTTATCATCATTGTTATTATTTGAAGAGCTTGAGTTAAAATTGCTCTTCTTCATGAATTTTACGAATTTCTTCACGAAGAGAGCCATGATGTCGCTACTAATCTGTTCTACAACAGTCTTCACTCTAGTTGCAGTGGATGACTCCTTAGTAGTCACCAACGCCTTGATTGCAATGGTTGATTGGAAAGCTCCTCTTCATTCCTAGAATTTATCTCAAATTTATAGGCCTTTAGATCGGCTAGCAACTCAAAGAGCTCCATCTTGTTGAGATCTTTAGACTCCCTCATCGCCATCGTCTTGATATCTCACTCCCTAGGAAGAACACGCATGACTTGGATTACAACCCGTTGTTGATGTAAGTCTTGACCAAGGTGGAAAGAGTGGTGATAATCTTGCTGAATCTTCCATCAAATTGAGACATCGTCTCTCATAGACGCATCTTGATGTTATCAAACTATTGCGTGGCAACCATTAGTTTGTTCTTTTTGGTATGCTCATTGCTCTCATAGAGTTGAGTCAACCTCTCCCAGATTTATTTTGTAAAGTTGCATGATATGATGTAATTAAACATGTTGTCATCTAGAGTTTTGTACAAAATATCTTTGGCCATATTCTCGAGGTTGTTCTTCCTCTAGTCTTCACTAGTCCACTCAGATATATCTTTCTTAATCTTTATCGGGCCTTCGGTGATGACAAACCACATGTCATCATCTATGGCAGCTAGATGAGCGTGGACTCTTGCCTTCCACAAATTGACATGACATGACATGGGAACCTTGGTTGTGGCAGCCATAGACATGATTCAGATTCTTTTTGGTGCTTGAGAATAGAAAACAAGATTCTGATACCACTTGTTGGGATTAGTGATACCAATAGAGACTAGAGTCTGTCTATTGTTAACAGTTTACGTTAAACGATTCGATAATAATCCTATTAGGGATTAATATATGTTTCTATTCTTCTCAAATCTTCCAAACACTTGAAACAAATTGAAGTGCAGAAATATTTGTTGGATTTGAAGCTTTAGACAACCGAATGCAGATGACAGAAAGTAAAGAACACAAGGAGTTTTATGGATGTTGGAAGATCAAACTCCTACGTCACCCCTTCTTCCACAACCGGAAGGATATCCACTAAAGACTTTGAATCAAATATAACACCCTGAGCTAGCTAACTCTTTGTTGAACAGAACAGCCTCTGTTCAACTTACAACACTGAGGTTTCTCACAGAAAAGACAGTATATGATTAATATTTTCTCACAGTTAGACAGATATATAATGATCCTTGTGTATGATAAATAGTTATTCAATAGTAAGTTTTTCGGACCGTTCGACCATTGTACTTTAGCTTCTATTAATGGTTGAAGTATACCAATGGTTGAATATTCTTTGTAGACACGTGGCATGTGTCCGTTGGACGGTCTCCGAGAGTACAACAAGCTATGAGAATTAGGATCGTGGCCATACCAAATAGATAGTGCGTTGAATATCCTCTTATCTTGTCTAGTACTGGAAAGGTAATTGAGAGATATCAGCGTACATGGCAATTATTCATTCAATGGAATTAGCTGGCTTGTCATAATGCTGAAAGAAATGGAGCAGACAGCCAAGTCATCGTGGTTAGATGGATGCTTCCTTCACACATATGCTAAATCAAGGCATCAAACGTTCCTCTTTAGACAATGTCTAAAGGAGTTAGACATTCTCGTCTAACAATGCTTCCCTTTAGACATTGTCTAAAGGAGTTAGACGTCCTCGTTTAACTACGCATCCCTTTTGATCGTGCCTAAAGGAGGTAGACAACCTCGTCTAACTACGCTTCCCTTTAGACAACGTCTAAAGGAATTAGACGTCCTCGTCTAACTACACTTTCCTTTAGACAACGTCTAAAGGAGTTAAACTACCTCGTCTAACTACGTTTCCCTTTAGACAAGGTTTAAAGGAGTTAGACGACCTCGTCTAACTATGCTTCCCTATAGACAACGTCTAAAGGAGTTAGACTACCTCGTCTAACTACGCTTTCCTTTAGACAATGTCTAAAGGAGTTAGACTACCTCGTCTAACTACGCTTCCCTTTAGACAATGTCTAAAGGAGTTAAACTACCTCTTGTAACTACGCTTCCCGTTAAATAGCGTCTAAAGGAGTTAGACTACCTCGTCTAAAGGAGTTAGACTACCTCATTTAACTACGCTTCCCTTTAAATAGCGTCTAAAGGAGTTAGAATACCTCGTCTAATCACGCTTCCTTTTAGACAGCGTCTAAAGGAGTTAGACTTCCTTGTCTAACTATGCTTCCCTTTAGACCGCGTCTAAAAGAGTTAGACTACCTCGTCTAACTATGTTTCCCATTAGACAACGTCTAAAATAGTTAGACTAACTCGTCTAACTACGTTTGACGTCTAAGACAACCTACTTCAGACCACGTTTGAAATAGAAAAGTCTTTTAGATATGCGCCTACACAAAAAAAACAACTTATCTTGATCATAATAACATCATCAAAATTATGTTCCAAACCATAACAATATTTTATATTCTTTTAAAGTTAATTAAACTATTTATTTCTTAATTAACTTTATTTCTTTATTTGTTTTAATTTTTCCCAACAGTTTCCTACTCTACTTCTGGTCAGCAGAATGTTACCCTATTGATCCTTAATCAGACATGCATGCGTTTGAAAATCAACAGAGAATCCATAATCACATAATTGGTTTATACTAATCAAATTATAACACAGTTTTTTAGCATGTAGCAAATTATTAATGGTTAAATTACCATGGATAATCTTACCCTTATCAATGGTCTTACTCTTGCTATTGTCACCAAACGTGATATTAGGCCCTAAGCAATTCGTAACTTCAGTTAGAAGCCGTTTATCTCAGTTCATGTGTCTGGAACATCCACTGTATAGATACCATACCAATTCTTCTAAGCAGATTATCTATTGTACCTACACAAATACATACTTACAACTTTTTCGTACCCACATTCACTTGGGTCCTCAGTCAATCAGTCCCTTAGGAATCCATATTTGAGTTATCCTGATGGATTCCCATGTTGTGTTGTGATTAGTGTGTATGATTTAGGCTTAGCAGATATCTTCTTTCTACTAGCTGATTTGTTAACATAGATGATGGTTTTTGTTTAAAACTCCTTAACTTCTTGTTAGGTTTTGTTTCTCCAGACTTACTAGCTGCTTCATTCCTCGGTTTTAGTCAACTTACAGTTGGCTTGACATAAATAATCTCATCCTTTAAGGTTAAGTCTTCACAATTTGGATCAGTCCCTTGATCAGTGAATTACAACTGATAAACTTATAGTATTAAGCTTGTCTTCGACTGAGTTTAACTTCTTTGACGAATGGTCTAGGTTGGCATTGTCAAATCCTAAATCAGATATGCATCCGGCAGGCCTCAGAACACTTATTTGCTGTATGAATGCATCTCTAGACTTTGTCAAAGAACTAACCACATATGTCAAACGTTGATTTTCAGAAAACAATGTTTGAACATTTTTCTTGAGCTTTTCATTCACAGATGAGAGCTCGACTACATTGTTTTCAAAAACTTTTGATTCAGAAGGTTGAGATGAATAAGAGTTATCAGTTTCATATTTCATTCTCATTTCATTACAAGAGTCTGACAACTTCTTGTACTCAATGACCATGTCATTGAGTACAACACTTAATTCATCTCTTGTAAAATTTTCAAATGAGAGGTCAAATACCTCTATGCTACTTCCATGAAGCAGTTGACCTCTTCATCATCACTATCAATGGATGATGTATAATCTGAGTCGCTTTAGGCCCACTTGGCTTTTCTTTCAGCTATCATGATAGCCTTCAGCTCATTCTTGTTGTCCTCTTCTTCTCATCTCACCCGAGGTTCCTGTACTCTGACTTGAAGTGTCCTAGTTTATCATAGTTAAAACACTTTAAGTTAGCCTTATAGTTATTCTTATCATCATTGTTATTATTTAAAAAGCTTGAGTAAGGATTGCTCTTCTTCATGAATTTTCCGAATTTTTTCACGGAGAGAGCTATGGAATTGTTGATGATCTGCTCTATAGTAGTCTTCACATTAGTGGCAGCGGGTGGCTCCTCAGCAGTCACCAATGCCTTGGTTGCAATAACAGATGTGGAAATCTCCTCTTCATTCTTAGAGTTTATCTCAAACTCATAGGCCTTTAGATTGACTAGAAAGTCAAAGAGCTCTATATTGTTGAGATCTTTAGACTCCCTCATTGCCATTGTCTTGATATCCCACTCCCTGGGCAGAGCATGCATGACTTTGATTGCAAACTCTCTATTGTTGTAAGTCTTGCCAAAGGTGGAAAGAGTGGTGATAATCTTTCTGAATCTCCCATAGAATTCAGTCATTGTCTCTCTAGGACGCATCTTGATGTTATCAAACTGCTGCTTGGCAACCATGATTTTGTTCTCTTTGGTTTTCTCATTTCCCTCACAGAGTTGAGTCAACCTCTCCAAAAATTTTGTGACAGAGTTGCATGATATGATGTAGTTGAACATGTCATCTAGAGTTTTGTACAAGATAAGTTTGGCCATGTTGTCGAGGTTGTTCTTCCTCTTGTCTTCACTAGTCTACTCAGATCTGTCCATCTCAATATTTATCGGACCTTCGGTGATGATAAGACACATGTCATCATCTATGGTGGCTAGATGAGAGTGGACTCTCGCTTTCCACACGACATAGTTTTCCTTTGAGAACATGGGAACCTTGTTGGTGACAACCATAAACATGATTCAGATGATGTTGGTGCTTGAGAATAGAAAACGAGGCTCTGATACCACTTATTAGGATCGGTGTTACTAATAGAGACTAGGGTCTGACTATTATGAATAACTTACCATAAACGATTTAATAATAATCTTGTGAGGGATTAGTATCTATTTCTATTCTTCGCAAATTTTCACAAACTCTTGAAACGGGTTAAGGTGCGGAACTGTTTGTTGGATTTGAAGCTTTAGACAAATGAATGCAAATGGCATAAAGTAAAAAAAAGGAGATTTATGGATGTTCGAAGATAAAACTCCTACGTCACCCTTTCTTCCACAACCGGAAGGATATCCAATAAGACTTTGAATCAGATACAACTCACTGAGTTAGCTAACTCTTTGTTGAACAAAATAATCTCTATTCAACTTACAATACTGATGTTTCTCACAGAAAAGACAATATTACAATATAATCACTGCTACATTTAGATAGTAAGAGATTTTGCTTGAGAGAATTGTGTGAAGTAGAAAGTCAATAAGTCTTTTTGAGTTGTTAGGACCGTTGTTGGAGCAGTTGTTCGACCGTTGTTTTTGGGCTTCTATTTATAATTGAAGTATACCAACGGTCGAATATTCTTTGTGGACACATGCCATGTGTCCATTGGACGACTTCCTATAGTACAAGAGTACAACAGACTCTAAATATTTGAATCGTGGCCGTAACAAACACGTAGTGCACTGAATATCCTCTAATCTTGTCTTGTACTGGTAATGCAATCGAGAAATATTCGCGTACGTTGCATTCATTCATTTAATAAAGTTAGCTGGCTTGTTAAACTTATGAAGGCAGAAGGAGAAGACAACTAAGTGAACGTGGTTAGAGAGATGCTTTCTTCAGACGGCTGCTAAAGTACGACATCAGACGTTCTTCTTTAGACCGCGTCTAAAGGAGTTAGACATCCTCGTCTAAAGGAGTTAGACGTCCTCGTCTAACTACACTTCCCTTTAGATAGCGTCTAAAGGAGTTAGACGACCTCGTCTAACTACGCTTCTCTTTAGGCAGCGTCTAAAGGAGTTAGACGACCTCGTCTAATTACGCTTCTCTTTAGACTGCATCTAAAGAGTCAAACATCCTCGTCTAACTACGTTTCCCTTTAGATAGTGTTTAAAATAGTTATACGTCCTCGTCTAACTATGTTTCCCTTTAGATAGTGTATAAAGGAATTAGACGTCCTCGTATAACTACGTTTCCCTTTACACAACATCTAAAGGTGTTAGAAGTCCTTGTCTAACTACGTTTCCCTTTAGACAACATCTAATTGAGTTAGATGTCCTCGTCTAACTACGTTTCCCTTTAGAAATCGTTTAAAGGAGTTAGACATCCTCGTCTAACTACATTTCCCTTTAGACAATGTCGAAAGGAGTTAGACATCCTCGTCTAACAATGTTTCCCATTAGACAACGTCTAAAGGAGTTAGACGTCCTCGTATAACTACGTAAGATGACTAAGATAGCCTACTTTAGACTGCGTCTAAAGTAGCAATGTCTTTTAGATTTGTGCCTGCACAAAACAAATAGACGACTTAGTCTTATCACAACTAAGTTTAACATAAATCATCAAAATAATGTAAGCATTGAATAAACTTATTTCCTTAGTTTATTTTAGTCAATTTTATTTGACTCAACAAAATTGATCGCCTAATATATATGGAACATTCACATGGATTAGATAAGAAGGATAGTCACTAATTTTTTTTTAGACTTAAGAAGGAACGATATAGATTAAAGCAAGCCCCACGTGCTTGGTATGGAAAGATTGTAGAATATCTTCAGTTTTGTGGGTACAAAACTTCAAAATTCGACTCAAGTCTATTTATAAAGAATAATCAAGGATAAATGGTGGTTCTGCTTCTATATGTGGATGACATAATCTTGACATCCAGTAACTATGATGAGGTTGCTCGGCTATAAAATGAGCTTTCGCTTCGCTTTGAGATGAAGAAACCTGGTATGGCAGATAGAAAAAATAGTTAAACTCTTCTGAATGTAAATCTCATAGTTAGTCGAGACGAAGGAACATGACTACCATATCCTTATCTTTATCGTCCTCTTGTTAGAATCTGATTTATTTGACTATAATAAGGACTGACATTTCTTGTGCAGTTAGAATGGTGAGTCAATACATCTAGGAGTAAATGAAACCACACCTTAAGGAAGCGAAGAATATTCTGAAGTCTATTAACATCTCACTAGACATAGGTCTACTCTACGAGAAAGATATAAAATTGTCTTTCAAGGATTTGTAGATATTGACTTTTTTGGAGATTGACACGATTAAAGGTTCATATTTTTGTTTTTGTTTCTTTATGGAACCACTAGCATATCTTAGAGTACTAGGAAGCAAGGATTGGTATCTTTGTCTACGACAAAAGCGCAATACAAAGCATCAACTCACGCAAAATATGAGTGCATATGGCTTCGTAGACTCTTGGAGGATCTTCATATCAAGTTTGATTAGTCGATTCCTATCCTTGGAGATAATTTTAGTGTTATTAAAGTGACTTCATGCGAGAACAAAATAAATTGAGTTTAAGAATCAATTTATTTATGAAAAGTACTAGAGGGAATCATTGAGATGGTTGTAGTAAGGAGTGAAGACAATGTTGTTGATATCTTCAAAAAACACTTCCTAAAGGTCCTTTCGAAGATCTACGACCGAAGTTGGGACAAGCTCATCAAACATCACCTTAAGGGTAGTGTTAGAAACTAAAGTGATAATAATAATAAATTTGTCTTTTCATTATGCAAGAGTCTCTTAATTATCCAAGTCTCTTGGAATTATCTCTCATAAATGAGACTCTTCAAGTCTCTTATTTAATGTCTAGATTTTGTTTAACTATATATAAGTTATAATCGTATCTTTATTTCACAAGCTCAATTGAAAGAATTTCATTCAAGTTTGTTTCTCTCTCTAAAATTTTTATTCACTTTTCTAATAAGCTTCTTCACGATTCGATCATTGAAGTCCTGATGGTGACTTAGTTACACATTTCATTCAAACAAAGTATAAGAAAAATAAATTAATATTTATTTTCCCTTACCTATAATTTCATTCCCTCATTCTTTTAATTTTTACCTTTTCATCTCTCCTAATCATCCCCTCTTTCTTTGAAAGTTTTACTCTTTCATCCCTCCCAACCATCCCCTATTATTTTATATTTTACCTTCTCCCAATCAGTACATCCAAAGGCTAAATTGTCGTCGTTGTGGGAAAGGCCTTCCCTAACTGAATTCTAAATCGTCGTCGTGATAAAAGCCTTCTCCAACCGATTAAGGCAAAAATATTATCGGTTAAGGTTTTCTTAAATTATTGCTAGAATAAAAGTTAGTTTGAGATATTTACACAAGAAAATAAGTCTAGTTTGAATCAAGTTTGATTGGTTGTTGTGAGACATATTCTTTAAAAGTTATGGGTATAATACACAATAAAAGATTGATGAGGAAGAATTGATAATCAATCGCATGCTTTGGAGAAATCCTATTATCAATAAATTCAAAATATAAATGAGTAGGTGACTGTTAAAGCTAAATAAAATTTGGATAATGAACTATCAAATGGTGCAAATTAAATTGCTAGAATATGTTAGAAAGTTTTTAAACCAGTTCTACAAATTCCATTAATAAATGGAAATTAGAATATGGATAATAAAATCAAATTAACTTCACATGAAATTCAAACGCGAATTAAAGAGTGAGATTTGATCCAAATATATAATTTGAATCAATTAATTTAAATTAATTTATCTTAAATGCTTTGATGACCAATTAACAAAATGTTGTTAATTTGTAAGATAACTTACATGAGTTTGTTAATATTATTAATTGTTAGATAAATTCATACCGGTTCGAATAAACCTAACTTAAACAAACTTCCCATGCAGGAACAAGAAACCGGACCGGATGAACAAAAGAAAACCAACTGAAGAAACCGAACCGGTCAAGCTACCAAACCGATCAAGAGTATTCGGTACATGACCGCACAGAGGAAGGATCGGCCAAAGCTCAAAACCGGAACCATCATACAGCCGATCAATCCATAAGGCAAGCATAACCGGAAGAAGTCCGGTTACTTCACTACCAAAAGACATTCGGCCAAGTCAAGAGGCCGACAAGTACAAGAAGACACTTTGGGTATCTGTTGAGAATGATACCAAAGAAACAGACTGAATACTTCCATATCCATGCAAGTCTGAGGAAAGACTGTAGGCTGCAGAAAACAGTACTACCGGATCCTTCTACTTCGGGATAAACCAGAAAGGAAATCTTCAAAGTACAGACAACTGTCCAAGCAGACAGTGTCTATATCAAGTAAAAGACAAACCCAGCAGGTTTGCCTTACAGACCGGCAGGTCTGAAACAGGATACCAGGTCTGAGACGACCGGCAGGTCTGAGACACTGAATCACTGCATCTCTGATCAGCCAATCAGATTCAAGGCTTCGAAATATGACCGTTGGCATATTTCACCTATAAA
Organism: Impatiens glandulifera; assembly: GCF_907164915.1. NCBI lineage: Eukaryota > Viridiplantae > Streptophyta > Magnoliopsida > Ericales > Balsaminaceae > Impatiens > Impatiens glandulifera. The sequence continues at coordinate 5,498,103 of NC_061870.1, read as the reverse complement.
AGGAGGCAGTTGCAGAAGAGTAAATGCAGTTACTAAGAGTTACTAAGCGGGACATTAAGTGAGACAAGTGAAGCGTTGAGAGCATTTACTACAAGTAATAACAGTGTGGTATTCTAAGAAAGCCTAAGTGCTAAATTCTAAGTGTGTTCTACAATTTCGGTGTGAATTGTAAGAGTGTTATCGAGCAGAAAATAAGTCTCGATCGGATTGTATTTGTATTCCTTAGTGAATATCCTTCTCGCGGCTTCGAGAGGAAGGGGTGACGTAGGAGTTTTATCTCCGAACATCCATAAAATCTCTTGTGTTATTTACTTTCTGTTGGCTTCATTACATAACCGACTAACCTATCCACACTGCTCCAAACCGACTCCATACTGACCATACCGAATATCCAGATAACCGAAACCGACCCACCATTCTTCAAATCTCCATCATCCGAAACCGATTCCTCCTATCATACACGTGTACCGCTTCAACCTAAAAGCAAACCTCTTCCGCGCTTGAACCTAGTTCAAGGGTTTGTGACAGGTTGTGTAGTATTGAAACCCCGGTGTTAATCTCTAACCGGATTAACCACCACCCTACGAGTGAGAACCGCTAACCGGTCCAACCCCCGGTCCACCAGCGGCGACCTAGATCCTAACAATTGGTATCAGAGCAGTTAGTTTCAATACTCAAGCAAGCATGTATCAAGATAGGCCTCCAATGCTAGAAGGTGATGACTTTGCCAACTGGAAGGCACGCATGCACCTACATCTAGTCACCTTGGATGATGAAATGGAGTCTATTCTGACCGAAGGACCGATAATTATTGATAAAGATAGAAAAGAATGGACGGCTGAAGATAGGAGAAGGAACAATCTGGACAACCATGCAAGAAACCGAATCTCCAACAGCGTGGACAGAAATACATACTGCAAGATCAGAGATTGCAAAACCGCGAAGGAGACATGGAACACAGTTATCCAGATCTTTGAGGGAAATGAAAGAACAAAGGAGAACAAGATGATGGTAGCTACACAGAAGTTCGAAAGCATCAAAATGAAACCAGGAGAAACGATGAAGGAATACAGTGACCGGTTCACTGGTGTGTTAGATGAATTAGCAACTCTGGGCAAGAAGTATGACAACAAAGAGGTCATTATGAAGGTTTTGAGATCTCTTCCAAGTGCCTGGGATATAAAAACAATGGTAATGAGGGAATCAAAGAGCCTACGTAAGATGAAATTATACGATGTATTCGAAGATCTTAAGGCATACGAGTTCGAAATGAAATCCAGAACCGAAGAGGAAGTCTCGGCCTCAACATCAACCAGAGCATTATTCACATCTACAGAACCGGCTGTACCTGCTTCTGTACCCACACCTGCACCGATACCGGTTCCTGCACCCGCACCTATCAGAACAGCCGAACAGTTTACTGAGGACGCCATGGCCATGCTCGCACAGAAGTTTGGAAGGTTCATGAAAAGGAGCCAACCGACAAACAACTACTATGGTGACAAATCCAATGTAAGATGCTATAACTGTAACTGTATGGGACACTTTAAGTGGGAATGCAGGAAACCAAGGAGGGATACCCAGAAACCGGAATATCAAAATGACAGAAACAATTATCAACAAGCCGGTGAGGGAAGTGAAGTGCCAAAAGCACTGATAGCCGACGATGGAGGAAGTTTGTGGGCTCGTAGTGACAGTGACGATGAACTCACGTGCCTTATGGCAAATGAGGAACAGGTATTCGACTCTCCCTATGATGAATTTACTAAAGATGAGTTATATGAAGCATTAAATGACATGGTAGAAGAATATAAGAACCTATTGACCATGTTACCTAAACACCTCAACATCAAGACCGATCCTATAGTACCGATCCCAATAGAACCAGAGATATCTGTCATAACCGAACCAGAAGTCATACAACCTGATGATACTCACACCCTAGAAACCGAGTTAAATCCCAAGATCGAACAACCTAGTGAACCGACCAGAGAGCTAACCGAGGAAGAGAATGCCCGATTCCAATATACAATGGCCGCCTATAAGAGATCTAGCGATATAGTAAAGGATATGAATAAACACTATAGGCATCCTCGTTGTAAGCGTGGTCTAGGATACACAGGGAATAGCTCTAAAGATCGAAAATCTATAGAGAAATCAAGACTCACAAAAGGAAACCTATCCTTTATAAAATTTCTTAAGAGCACCTGGACAGCCGAAGAAGAGGAAACCGCATATTATAGGGAAGAGAAGCTAAAATACGACTATGTTGGCCCAACCGACTCATGGCTTGACCTTGAGAAAAGGAAAGCAGAAATCCTCAAATATAAGAAAGACTTTCCCGAGCCACGTAGGTCAAACTATAGATTACCGATTCAAAGATCATTTCCATTTAGGTTATCTGAAGGAAAACCGAAATACACGAGACCGAGTGCCAAAAGGACAGTTAAAACCCTAGCAAAGAAAACTGTCCGGTTCATCAAGGTTTGGGTACCTAAGGGACTAATCGCATGTGGACCCAAGTAAATGTGGGTACCAAACATTTGTAAATATGTATATTTTGCAGGATCCAAAGAAACGTCTAGGAAACTCCGAATGGTTCTTGGACAGCGGTTGCTCCAGGCACATGACCGGAAATAGCAATTTGATAATCGACATCAGATCAGTAACCGGTGCTCCAATTACCTTCGGTGACAACTCAAAGGGTAAGACTGTGGGCAAGGGTAAGATTGTCCATGGTAACCTAACTATTGATAATGTACTCTTAGTTGAAAACCTACGTTTTAATCTACTTAGTATTAGTCAGATGTGTGATGCCGGATACACGGTGGAATTTCTTAAACATGCATGCTTAGTTAAAGATTCTCAAGGTATTGTATTACTAACCGGAAATAGGATAGGAAACATTTATAAAGTAGACTGGAGAACAAGAGTAGAACATCCTATATGCATGATAGCTAAGACCGATCAAACCTGGCTATGGCATAAGAGACTAAACCATCTAAACATGAAAACCTTAAACTATATTCGCGGTAAAAAGCTAGTTGAAGGTATTCCTGATATAGTATTTAACCAGGATAAGGTCTGTTCAGCATGCCAGATGGGTAAACAAACTAGGTCATCCTTTAAGAGTAATGGAAATATTCAATCTAGCCGATGCCTAGATCTTCTTCACATGGATTTATTTGGACCGATTCAGGTCATTAGTCTAGGCGGTATGCTTTACACCATGGTAGTTATTGATGATTATTCTAGATATACTTGGGTGATATTTCTACCATCTAAACGTGAAACTGTATCAAATCTGATCACACTTCTTAAGCGGTTGCAAAATGAAAAATCAGCTCGCATCAACAACATTCGAAGTGATCGAGGTACCGAATTTACTAATAGTACATTAACTGCATACCTTGATGAATCCGGCATTAGACACGAGTTGTCTAGTGCTAGGACTCCTCAACAGAATGGCCTGGCCGAGAGAAGAAACCGGACTCTCAAGGAAGCCGCACGGTCTATGATAGCCGATTCCGGTATTGCTCAGAAATTTTGGGCTGAAGCTATCAACACTGCATGCCATACACAAAACCGGTCCTTGATTAACAGATTTCACAACAAAACACCATATGAGGTTTATTTTAACAGAGTTCCTAAACTTAAATACCTCAGGATTTTCGGTTGTAAATGTTATATTCATAATAATGGTAAAACTCAACTCACTGCTTTTGATGCAAAGACCGACACCGGCATTATGCTAGGATACTCGTCAGTAAGTAAAGCATATAGAGTATATAATAATAGAACTGCAACCATGGAGGAAACAATTCATGTTGTTTTCGATGAATCGGTTGAGAGTAACACTACTTCATGCTTTGACCTACACAACATATTGGAAAACAATGATATCCATTCTGATAGTGAAGATGAGACTCCGGTCTTCAGGCGATTTGTCCATGACCTAATGGGTAACATTGATACCCAGCCGGATCAAGCTGTTTCACAACAGGAAGCTGACACTTCGGTCCAATCCGAGGGAGTCGGTCGGTCTGACAATCTCGTTCAGCCTACCGACAAGTCTAGCCTTGATCAAACAAACGGCAACCTGGTAGACACTCCTGAACTGAATCTCAGAAGAAACAGTAAACATCCTCCTGAGAAAATTATTGGTGACCCTTCAGAACCTGTTCGAACTAGGGGTCAACTTCTGGAAGGATATTTTAACTCTGCGTTTATATCCCAGATTGAACCGAAAAGAATAGATGAAGCATTGTCAGATCCGGATTGGATCTTGGGAATGCAAGAAGAACTAAACCAGTTTGAGAGTAGTAAAGTCTGGTACTTAGTTCCCAGACCGAAAGATCAATCGGTCATAGGAACAAGATGGGTATTCAGAAACAAACTCAATGAGGACGGCTTGGTCACGAGGAACAAAGCCAGATTAGTGGCTCAAGGTTACAAACAGGAAGAAGGCATTGACTTTGAAGAGTCATTTGCTCCTGTAGCCAGAATAGAAGCCATTAGAATTTTTCTAGCTTTTGCGGCTTTCAAAAACTTTAAAGTCTTTCAAATGGATGTTAAAAGTGCATTTCTGAACGGTGATCTACGTGAGGAAGTGTACGTTGAACAACCACCCGGTTTCAAAAATGCTGCATTTCCAAATCATGTATACCGGCTGAACAAAGCTTTATACGGTCTAAAGCAAGCACCTAGGGCCTGGTATGATACGCTAACCGCATTTTTATTAGAGCACGATTTCACCATCGGTTCGGTGGATAAAACTTTGTTCAAATTTGAAAAGAAGGAACATATCCTACTTGTTCAAATTTATGTAGATGATATCATTTTCGGTTCCACCGACTCCAAACTCTGTGACAAATTCTCGAAAATGATGACTGACAAATTTGCAATGAGTATGATGGGAGAACTAAGTTTCTTCCTAGGTCTTCAGGTTAAACAATTCAAGGAAGGAACATTCATAAGTCAACCGAAATATACCAAGGAGCTGCTAAAGAAATTCGGTATGGACACATGCTCCTCGGCGGCTACTCCTATGAGCTCATCAATCAAACTGGACAGGGACGATGAAGGTCAATCAGTAGATCAGATTGCATACCGAGGCATGATCGGTTCCCTACTGTACCTGACAGCGAGTAGACCGGACATCCTGTTTGCAGTTGGTGTGTGTGGGAGATTTCAAGCAAATCCAAAGCAATCCCACTACACAGCCGCAAAGAGGATACTGAAGTATCTGAAAGGCACTCCTGATGTCGGTCTGTGGTATCCAAAGGACTCATCCTTTAATCTAACAAGCTACTCAGACGCAGATTATGCAGGGTGCAAGATCGATAGGAAGAGCACCAGTGGAACATGTCAGTTCCTAGGTGACCGACTGGTGTCATGGCACAACAAGAAGCAGACATCGGTGGCTACATCAACCGCGGAGGCTGAATACTTGGCGGCCGGAAGCTGCTGCTCTCAACTCCTCTGGATCCAACAGTAGCTGAAGGACTTCAGTATTATAGCCGAAGAGTCCCCGATATTCTGTGACAACACAAGTGCCATTGCAATCACCTACAACCCGGTTCTCCACTCCAGAACCAAGCACATCGACATCAGACATCACTTCATCCGAGAGCATGTCACGCTGAAGCATATCCGGCTGGAGTACGTACCGACCGATCAGCAAGTAGCCAATATCTTCACGAAGCCGCTGCAGGAAGCTAAGTTTTCTCAATTTAGACTTACTCTCGGCTTAACCGATATTAGCCAAATCCTCCCAAAGGATACTTAAAAGGAAATCGGTTCAGACAGACAAACCGGTAACTCTTCCTAAGATGCTGAACTTTGAATCCTCGGGGTGTCTGTGGAAGAACCGCCCAGTTTATCAGATAGAGTAAACCGACCGGTCACTTGGTGCATGCACCACGTAACCGCATCGGGATGAACAACTGATAGCTGACCGGTTCGGAAAAGGGCTACCCCAGATTATTTGAAATTCAAACAAAAGAGGAATAGTTATCAGAGGTTAAAGGTCTCTGCTCTGCATCATTGCCTTTTTAAATAAACATGGTCGTGCCTAAAAAGACGTGAAGATCTCTTGATATCTTTCACAGTCCAGACCTATGACCGACACCTAGACCTGCAAAGTTGCCTATTCTATGCAAAGATTCCTACCCTGCAGTTAATACACATCATCTCACTTAATGCCCGGACAATAGGCTAGCCCCGAAACCAGTATTTAAAGGGAGTACTCATTCACTCAAACACTCACAAAACAAAGCTAAGGCAAAACACTCTCTCCATCTCTAAGGCAAAATGTCTATCTTCACAAACATCCTACAAGTTAACTTTGAATCTTGCTCCGATACAGATCACTATGATCTGTATCGAATGATCAAACAGCTGGAGGATACCGGCCTCCAGTACTTTCTGGATGATAATCAAACCATCTACCCTCAGTCTGTCGTGGAATTTTTCAACAATGCCAGGGTGTACCGAGGGACACCATATTTCAATACCCACATCCAATCGAAAGTTGGAGGTACTCTCTTTGATTTCACCGAGCAAGATTTTGCTCGGTGCTTCGGTCTGCCCAAACAAGGGCTCACGGACCTCCATCCTCCAGCCGACACTAAGGCATGGACATGGTAAGATCAGATTCAGCCAGGTCATGGGGGTATGCCGTACAACTCGGTAAGATCTTCTTACACTTGAACATCAACGTCGGTCCCGGTGTTGGGATAATACAACGTAGCATCATCCGATCAAGGCACTTTCTTCCAAGAAAGCAGTCGGCCTCCAGTTCCTCAGGTGGCCGAAAGAAGAAAGCCGCGAAGAAAAATGCCCCGGCAAAAGAAAACACCGGAGGAAAGAGGAAAGAAAAGATAACTTTCGAAGACCCACCGCAACAAACAGAAGATGAGGAGTGGGCCGATGAGGAAGCCGACACAGAGGGAACCGAGGATAGAACGGACCATGACGATGATCTTTCGGCTCGGAGTCCGAATAATACCGAACAGAGCATCAATCATGAGACCACCGAGGGTGAAGAAGGGATTGATGAAGGAGCCGATGATGAAGGCCTCAGCAGGGAAGAAGCCGATGAGGCCGAGGCCGAAAGACTAGCACAGAATATCTTCTTCGGCATCAATAAGCGGGACGAGGACGTCATAGACTTATATCTGGAGTGGCATGAGTACCGGTATAATACAAAGTATAAAGACATCCTATCAGACCTCTCGCAAGAAAATTGCATCGCCAGATTGGAGGAAGTCGAGAAGATGATCTTAAGCCTCACAAAATCTAATACCATTCATGAGGTACAATGCCGAACTTGCCTACTGATACCGAGAAGTCATCTTCGGAAGCTAAGAAGACGTATCAGAAAGATTAAGGAAGAATATGCCGAAGGGGGATCGGTGTCTACAGTAGCACCGCGAGTATTGGAAAAGCTTGAAAAGGGCAAACTGGAAATTCGGCAGGAAATAGAGCGGCTGGAAGCCATATGCAACCAAAAGCAAGTACCGGTATACACCGTTCCAGTCATCGAAGAATTTCCAATTGACTGGACAACAACTTCAAGAGAGGACACTGGGACACCGAGGGACATTTAGACACCGATGCAGGAAAATGCTGAGATACCGACTTCAAAAACTGTTGAGGTACAAAGTTTAGAAAATGTCGAAGTACCAATCTCAGAAGTTGCGGTAACGAACTTGGAGGATGCGGTTACATTGGAACCTCCTAATGAGAATGCTGCACTGATGGACTCCGGTGAGAGAGCCGATCCTGATCCGACCGAGCAGTCCCCTCCCACTCCACCACCGGAAGCCACCGTTTCAGTTCCTCCTAAGGAATGGATTGAAGACCGGCTCCAAGAGTTTGAAGCATCCGTTTCGGGACGGATTGGTGAGCAACTTAAGAAATTTGAAGTGTCCACATCGGGGCAGATTGAAGACCGGCTTCAGAAATTTGAGGCATCAATATCGGAGCAGATTGATGACCGTGTACTTGAACACGAGGTGTCCAAGTTTCAACCGCTCAAGGATAGATGCGAGAACATATTCGATACGGCTATGCAGTTCGCCGATGTGACAAAACAGCTTGTGGTTCAACATCAAGCACGCCTAGCAGAACTCAGCACCGGGCAATGGGAAGAGGCCGGTGAGCGAGAAAATTGTGCTCAGCATATTGTAGCTCTGGAGGGTATCACTTCGGAATTAAAGAAGGATTTCGAACGGGTCGACACGACAATTGAACGGGTCTCGGTGCTGGAAAAGACAAATGAGACTCTCGTGGCCGAGGTAAAGGCACTCAACGAGCAGATGGCCGAAATTCTGAAAGCTAAGGCAAACGCGGATGCCGCGGCTATAGAGGCCGATGCTCTGGTTGCTAAGAGAGTCCAGGAAAGGCTGGACGCCGAAGTCAGCAAAGACAAAGAGGCGCCGCGAGCGACTCAGCTGACCGAGGAAGAAGTAGAGGCCGAAAGAATAAGAAGGGCCGAGCTTTTATATCCAGGATATGCTGAACAAGTGGCAAGACAGGCCGCAGCGGATGCCGAAAGATTAGAAACGGAGCAACGAAGGCTGGCGGGATTTGCAAAGGAACACGAGAAAAAGAAGAAGGCGGCCGCCTCTGCTTCAGAACCAAAGAAAAGAAAGAAGCCGGCTCCTAAGAAAGTTCGGATTGTGGAGATGCTCAATACAATTTCTGACCCGGTCGAGACGGGTACTTCGCAGCAAGACGACCAAGTCGAGGATGAATTCGAAGAACAGCTGCGGTCCCGATCTAAACGACCACGACACTCCACGCAACCGCAACCGCCACCGCAACCGAAGAGAAAGAAGAGTGCCTACGAATTCACGGACTCGGAATAGGGACTATCCTTCTTTTTCTTACTTGCCTTAGTATTTTTGCTTAGTCTTTTCCGGTTATCTATAAATATATAAAGTTATTTTTGAATACCGGCCTTATTTTGCATTTCTACATGATTTTGATAATTTTAAATAAAATAATCAAAAAGGGAGAAATTGTTAGATAAAAGATAGAGATTCTTCCAAAACTCCTCCCTCAAAATTTTTCGAAAATTCTCTAAGCCTTTTTCAAAATCGGCCAAACAAAACAACCGGCCTACGGTTGCAAACCTACATGATTTTGAAAATTTTAAATAAAATAATCAAAAAGGGAGAAATTGTTAGATAAATTCATACCGGTTCGAATAAACCTAACTTAAACAAACTTCCCATGCAGGAACAAGAAACCGGACCGGATGAACAAAAGAAAACCAACTGAAGAAACCGAACCGGTCAAGCTACCAAACCGATCAAGAGTATTCGGTACATGACCGCACAGAGGAAGGATCGGCCAAAGCTCAAAACGGGAACCATCATACAGCCGATCAATCCATAAGGCAAGCATAACCGGAAGAAGTCCGGTTACTTCACTACCAAAAGACATTCGGCCAAGTCAAGAGGCCGACTAGTACAAGAAGACACTTTGGGTATCTGTTGAGAATGATACCAAAGAAACAGACTGAATACTTCCATATCCATGCAAGTCTGAGGAAAGACTGTAGGCTGCAGAAAACAGTACTACCGGATCCTTCTACTTCGGGATAAACCAGAAAGGAAATCTTCAAAGTACAGACAACTGTCCAAGCAGACAGTGTCTATATCAAGTAAAAGACAAACCCAGCAGGTTTGCCTTACAGACCGGCAGGTCTGAAACAGGATACCAGGTCTGAGACGACCGGCAGGTCTGAGACACTGAATCACTGCATCTCTGATCAGCCAATCAGATTCAAGGCTTCGAAATATGACCGTTGACATATTTCACCTATAAAAGGAGGCAGTTGCAGAAGAGTAAATGCAGTTACTAAGAGTTACTAAGCGGGACATTAAGTGAGACAAGTGAAGCGTTGAGAGCATTTACTACAAGTAATAACAGTGTGGTATTCTAAGAAAGCCTAAGTGCTAAATTCTAAGTGTGTTCTACAATTTCGGTGTGAATTGTAAGAGTGTTATCGAGCAGAAAATAAGTCTCGATCGGATTGTATTTGTATTCCTTAGTGAATATCCTTCTCGCGGCTTCGAGAGGAAGGGGTGACGTAGGAGTTTTATCTCCGAACATCCATAAAATCTCTTGTGTTATTTACTTTCTGTTGGCTTCATTACATAACCGACTAACCTATCCACACCGCTCCAAACCGACTCCATACTGACCATACCGAATATCCAGATAACCGAAACCGACCCACCATTCTTCAAATCTCCATCATCCGAAACCGATTCCTCCTATCATACACGTGTACCGCTTCAACCTAAAAGCAAACCTCTTCCGCGCTTGAACCTAGTTCAAGGGTTTGTGACAGGTTGTGTAGTATTGAAACCCCGGTGTTAATCTCTAACCGGATTAACCACCACCCTACGAGTGAGAACCGCTAACCGGTCCAACCCCCGGTCCACCAGCGGCGACCTAGATCCTAACATTAATTGTTATAATAATTTAATATTATTACTAACAAATTGGAAAACCATGTAACGTTTATATTGGATTGTAAATGCCGTAATTATTTTGGCAAACAATTACTCTATAATAAAGAGAAAAACGTAAAGGTAAATGAAAAGGCAAACAATATCAACCGTTGGATCAATTGATGATTTTATTTAATGGTTTAACTTTTCAAAAATATAAAACCCCTCATCTCTAAACTCAAACTACTTCATCCTCGTATATTTTCTCACCCTACAATTCCTAAAGACATCTTCTTGTTTTGTGACTATTCTTCGAGTTATTTGCTCGATATTTTTCGTTGAAACCCGGTGATAGCTCTTGTACATTAATCATGTTCGATGCGTAGTAATTCCAGTGAAGAATCACTACTAGATTTATTGTACCCTGAGAGACAACCATTTACGATAGGCTCTAGCACAAACGGGAGAGGATGAAACTGTTTTAAGGGAAATGTGTTAAGAACATGCCTCAAATTAAAATCTCAATCGGTGATTTTGTTCTTCGTAAATCTTATTTTATTTTTATTTTTATTTATTTGTAACACCATTTAATATATATATTCTGTTTATTTAAAGACATGATATCTAACAATCTTAAAACAGTACCAGTGAGTTAAACTATTTAGAAATACGAGCTATGATGTTACAAAATATATGATGATTGTTCCTTGAAGGATGAAGTTCTGAATCCTTCAAAAGGAGTGGTCAATAGTTATTGTTGAATAACGTTAAAAGGGTAGTATTGTCACTATATTCTTTATATATATATATATTATCTTAATTGGTAAAAAAAAGAAATTTAAAAGTTATGCCGGGTAAAATTATTTTGACTAAAATAAACTAGGGAATAAGTTTATTTAATGATGATATTATTTTGATGATCTATGTTAAACTTAGTTGTGAATAAAGTTGAGTGGTCTATTTGTTTTGTGCGGGAACAAATATATGAAAGTGCTACATTAGACGCGATCTAAAGCAAGCTATATTAGACGTTTTACATAGTTAGACGAGGTCTAACTCTTTCAGACAGAGTCTGAAAGAAAACGTAGTTTGACGAGGTCTAACTCCTTTAGACGAAGTCTGAAGGGAAACGTAGTTAGACGAGGTCTAAATCCTTCAGATAGAGTCTAAAGGGAAACGTAGTTAGACGATTTCTAACTCTTTCATACGATGTCTGAAGGGATACGTATTTAGACGAGGTCTAACTCCTTCAGACGGATTTTGAAGGGATACGTAGTTAGACGAGGTCTAACTCCTTGAGACGGAGTCTGAAGGGAAACGTAGTTAGACGAGGTCTAACTCCTTGAGACAGACTCTGAAGGGAAACGTTGAAGGAATATGTAGTTAGAGAAGGTCTAACTCCTTTAGACGACGTCTAAAAGGAAATGTAGTTAGACGAGCTCTAACTCCTTCAAACGGAGTCTGAAAGGAAACATAGTTAGATGAAGTCTAACTCCTTCAGACAGAGTCTGAAGGGAATCGTAGTTAGACGAGGTCTAACTCCTTCAGACGGAGTCTGAAGGGATACAGAGTTAGATGAAGTCTAACTCCTTCAGACGATGTCTGAAGGGATACGTAGTTAGACGAGGTCTACCTCATTCAGACGGACTTGAAGGGATACGTAGTTAGATGAGGTCTAACTCCTTGAGACGGAGTCTGAAGGGAAACCTAGTTAGACGAGGTCTAACTCCTTCAGACAGATTCTTAAGGGAAATAATTGAAGGAATACGTAGTTAGACAAGGTCTAACTCCTTCAAACAATGTCTGAAGGGATACGTAGTTAGACGAGGTCTAACTCCATCAGAAGGAGTTTGAAAGATAACGTAGTTAAATGAAGTGTAACTCCTTCAAATAGAGTCTAAAGGGAATCGTAGTTAAACGATGTCTAAATCCTTCAGCGGAGTCTGAAGGGATAGGTAGTTAGATAAAGTCTAACTCCTTCAAACGATGTCTGAAGGGATACGTAGTTACACGAGGTCTAACTCCTTCAGACGGAGTTGAAGGGATACGTAGTTAGACAAGGTCTAACTCCTTGAGACGGAGTCTGAAGGGAAACGTAGTTAGACGAGGTCTAACTCCTTTAGATAGAGTGTAAAGGGAAACGTTAAAGGAATACGTAGTTAGAAGTTGTTTAACTCCTTCAGACGATGTCTGAAGGGATACGTAGTTAGACGAGGTCTAACTCCTTCAGACGTTATCTGAAGGATACGTAGTTAGATGAGGTCAAAATCCTTCAGACGACGTCTGAAGTGTAACGTAGTTAGACGGGGTATAACTCCTTCAAACTGAGTCTGAAGGGAAACGTAGTTAGACGAGGTCTAACTCCTTCAAACGGGGTTTGAAGGGATACGTAGTTAGACGAGGTCTAACTCCTTTAGACAAAGTCTGAAGGGAAATGTAGTTAGACGAGGTCTAAGTCCTTCATACGCGGTCTTAAGGGATGTGTCTGATGCCTTGCTTTAGCAGTTGTCTAAAGGAAGCATCCGTCTATCCACGATCTATTAGCTTCCTGCTCCATTTCCTTCTGCTCCACTTTTTTCAGCAGACTGACAAGCGAGCTAATTCTATCAATGAATGAACGCCATGTATGCGAATATCCCTCAACCATATTTCTAGTACAAGACAAGATCATAGGATATTCGGCGCACTACTCGTTCAGTACTGTCTAACTGTAAACACATTGTAATCACATATTATCTTTTCTGTGAGAAACTTCAGTGCTATAAGTTGAACAAAGGTTGTTTTGTTCAAAAGAGAGTTAGATAGATCAGTGAGCTGTATTTGTTCCAAAGTATTTAGTGGATATCCTTCCGGTTGTGGAAGAAGGGGTGACGCAGAAGCTTTATCTCCTAACATTCATAAAACTCCTAGTGTTCTTACTTTCTGTCATTTTACATTCAGTTTTCTGAAGCTTCAAATCCAACGAACACTTCCGCACTTGAATCTGTTTCAAGAGTTTGGAGGATTTGCGAAGAATATAAACAGATACTAATTCCTCACAGGATTATTATCGAAGAATTTATCATAAGGTAATAACAATAGTTAGACCCTAGTCTCTATTGATAGCACTAATCCCAACAAGTGGTATCAGATCCTTGTTTTCTATTCTATAGCACCAAAAAAACCAAAATCGTGTCTAAGACTTCCAACACCAAGGTTCCCATGTTCTCAAAAAAACTATGTGGTGTGGAAGAAGAGGGTCCATGCTCATCTTGCTGCCTCAGATGATGACATGTGAAGAAGATTCATCACTGATGGTCCTATCAAGATTGAGAAAGATAGATCTGAGTGGACCAGTGAAGATAAGAGGAAGAACAACCTCGACAACCTAGTAAAAGACATCATGTGCAGAACTCTAGATGACTACATATTTAACTACATCATATCATACGATACTGCCAGAGAAATTTGGGAGAGACTGACTCAACTATGTGAAAGCAACGAGCAGACCAAAGAGAACAAGCTTATGGATTCCACACAACAGTTTTACAATTTTAAGATGTGTCCTGTAGAGAAGATGTCTGAATTTGATGGAAGATTCAGCAAGATTATGACCACTCTCTCTATTCTGAATAAGACTTACAACAACAAAGAGGTTGTAATCAAAGTCATACGTGCTCTGCCCAGGGAGTGGGATATCAAGACGATAGCAATGAGGGAGTCTAGAGACCTCAATAAGACGATCTAAAGGCCTATGAGTTTGATCTGAACTCTAGGAATGAAGAAGATCTCTCCATATTTTCCATTGCAACCAAGGTGCTGGTGACTGCTGATGAGCCACCTGCTGCCAGTAATGTGAAGACTGTTGCCGAGCAGATCAGCAGCGACGCCATGACTCTTCTCGTGAAGAAATTCGGAAAATTCATGAAGAAGAGAAATTCTAACTCAAGCTCTTCAAACAACAACAATAATGATAAGAATAACTATAAGGCTAACTTGAACTATTTTAAATGTGATAAACTAGGACACTTCAAGTCAGAGTGTAGGAAGCCAAAGCGTAATGAGAAGAAGAAGGACAAGAAAGAATCAAAAGCTCTTGTAACAACTGACAGAAAAACCAAGGAGAACAAAGCGATTCAGATGACTCATCATCCAGTGATATGATGATGAAGAGGTCACTTGCTTCATGGAAAAAGAAGAAGTTGACTCTGAGGTATTTGACTTCTCCTCTGAAGAATTTATAAGAGATGAATTAAATGATACACTCAATGACATGGTCAGTGAGTACAAGAAGTTGTTACACTCTTGTAATGAAATGAGACTAAAATATGAATCTGATAAACCTTTTTCATCTCAAACTTCTGAACCAAAAGATTTTGAAAACAACATGATTGAGCTCTCATCGGAGAATGAGAAGCTCAAGGGAAATGCTCAAACTTTGTTTTCTAAAAATGAACGGTTGACATATGTGGTAAGTTCCTGGACAAGGTCTGGAGATGCAGTCAGATAGAAAATAAGTGTGTTGAGGCCTCTCGAATACAAATCCGATTTAGAATTTGACAATGCCAACTTAGACAAGTCCTGTAAGAAGTTAAACTTAGTAACAAACAAGTTTAAGCCAATAAACTTTGTTAGAAGAAGTTTAACTGACAATGAAACTGATCCTAGCTATAAGGACATAACCTTAAAAGATGAGATTATCTATATTCCACCAACTGTAAGCTGGCTGAAACCTAGGAAGGAAGCATCCAACAAATCTGGAAAATCAAAACCTGACAGGAAGTCTGGAAGTTTTAGACTAAAACAATCCTCTAAGATTAATAATTCAGCTGCTAGCAGGAAGATGTCTACTATGCATAAATCTTACGCATTAATCACAACACAACATGGGAAATCCACCCAAATAACTCAAATATGGATTCCTAAGAGACTAGTTGATCGTAGACCCAATTGAATGTGGGTACCAAAAGATTGTAAATATGTATTTGTGAAGTACAACAGATAAGCTGCTTGGAGGAATCAGTATGGTATCTAGACAGTGGATGTTCCAAACATATGACTGTAGATAGACGGCTTTTAACTGAAATTACGGATTGCTCAATACCCAAGATCACGTTTGGGGACAACAGCAAGGGTAAGACCATGGGTAATAGTAAGATTATCTATGGTAATCTAACCATCAACAACGTGCTACTTGTTGAAAACTTGTGTTATAACCTGATTTTGTATAAGCAAGTTATGTGATAATGGATTTACTGTTGATTTTCAAACGCATGCATGTTTTTTATGGATTAGTAGTGTAACATTTTTCTGACCGAAAGTAGAAAAATAAAATATCTAATCCCATATGCATGATTGCTAAAAATGATCAAAACTTGTTTTGTCATAAGACATTAAATCATCTTAATTTTAAAACCATTAACAATATTTGTTCGCATGATTTAGTTTTTGGTTTACCAAATCTAATGTTTTCAAAGGACAAAGTTAAATCATCGTTCAAAAGTAAAGGGAAGTCTCAGTCCAATCGGTGCTTGGAACTTTTACATATGGATCTATTCGGTCCAATTCCTGTAAAGAGGTTAGGAGGACTGAGATTCAACCTAGTCATTATTGATGATTTTTCAAGATTTACTTGGGTTACATTTTTGTAATCTAAGGATCAGACGGCTGAAAATTTGCTTAAGATCCTTAGAACACTTCAAAACGAAAAATCTTCAGTATTATCATGATTAGAAGTGATCGGGGAACTGAGTTCACCAACAGACACCTAACTGCCTATCTCAAGGAGTCTGGTATTAGACACGAGTTGTCTAGTGCCAAAACTCCACAACAAAATGGAATTCCTGAGAGAAGAATCAGAACACTAAAGGAAGCAGCGAGATCTATGATTGCCGACTCAAGTGTTCCTTAGAAGTTTTGGTAGAATCCATAAACACAACATGCTATACATATAATCGGTTAATAATCAATAAACTCTTTGATAAAACACCCTACAAACTATTATTTGGAAGAATTCCTACAGTTTCATACTTTCAAATCTTTGGGTGTAAGTGTTTCATTCTCAACAATAGGAAAGATTATTTGATCGCGTTTGATGCTAAGCAGATATTGGAATCATGTTAAGATACTCCTCGGTTAGTAAAGCACTTAGAGTGTATAATAATCGAACACAAACTGTTGAGGAATCCTATCATGTTGTTTGTGATGAATTTGTTGAAAATAATTCTAACGACTCCATTGATATTGCTAACAGATTAAAAGCAACAAGTCTAGAATCTAATAGCGATGATGAAGCTCTGATCAACAAGATTCATTCGTCTGATCTGGTTGAGAGTCAACCTGACGTCCAGACTATAAGTCAGCAGATTGTTGACAGCTTGGACATCGCGGGGCCATCTTATCAAACGTTTAATCATGTAAGATTAAACTTCTGATGGAACAGAAATCATCCACCTGAATTGATAATTGGTAATCCTAATACTCCTCTTAGGACTAGACACCAATTATTGGATGAAATGGAAAACTCTGCCTTTATTTCTCAAATTGAGCGAAAGAATATTAATGAAGCATTTCTCAAATTGAGCCAATGAAGATTAATGAAGCACTGCCTTATCCAGATTGGATTAATGCAATGCAAGAGGAGTTGAATTAATTTGGGAAAAATAAAGTGTGGCATCTAACTCCAAGGCAGACTAATCAATTGGTCATTGGAACTAGATGGGGTTTTCATAACAAGCTTAGTGAAGATGACTTAGTTGTGAGAAACAAAGCTCGATTAGTTGCTTAAGGTTATAGACATGAAGAAGGAATTGACTTTGAGGAGTCATTCGCACCAGTGTCTAGACTTGAAGCAATTAGGATCTTCCTAGGTTATGCATCTTTTAAGGATTTTAAAGTGTTTCAAATGGATGTGAAAAGTGCATTTTTAAATGGAACTTTAAATGAGGATGTATATGTTGAGCAGCCACCTGGATTTTTAGATCATTCATTGCCAAATCATGTTCTTAAACTTGACAAAGCCTTATATGGTCTTAAACAAGCTCCTAGAGCTTGGTATGACACTCTAACTAAGTTTTTATTGGCAATGTAGATAAAACATTATTTAAGTTTGTTAAAGATTCTCATATTTTTCTTGTTCAAGTTTATGTGGATGATATCATATTTGGGTCAACTAACCCCAAATTATGTGAGAAATTTGCCAAGTTGATGCAGGACAAATTCGAGATGAGCATGGTGGGAGAATTAACTTTCTTCCTTGGTCTTCAAGTTTGTCAACTTGAAGAAGGAAAATTTATCAACCAAGCCAAATACACCAAAGAATTGATAAAGAAATTTGGAATGGAAAGTTGCTCGGCTGCAGCTACTCCAATGAGTTCCTCAAGCAAGCTTGACAAGGATGAAGATGGCCAGAGTGTGGACATCACCGCCTATAGAGGGATCATTGATTCACTACTTTATCTTACCGCTAGTCGTTCATATATCATGTTTGATGTTGGTGTCTGCGGGAGATTTCATACTAATCCTAAACAATCTCATTATGTTGCTGCTAAGAAAATTTTGAAATATTTAAAGGGAACTCAAAATGTGAAACTGTTGTATCCGAAGGATTCCTGTTTCAATTTAACTAGTACGGTGCAAAATTGATCGGAAAAGCATCAATAGAACTTTCCAATTCCTTGGTGATCATCTGATCTCTTGGTTTAGCAAGAAATAGACGTATGTTGCCACGTCTATAGCTGAAGCCGAGTACCTTGCTGCAGGAAGCTGTTGTTCTTAGCTTTTGTGGGTTTAACAACAGCTAAGGGACTACGGCATTGAGGCAGGAGAATCTCCCATTTTCTGCGACAACACCAGTGCTATTGCGATTACATATAACGGTATTGCACTCTTGAACGAAGCATATCAAAATCAGAGATCATTTCATTCGAGAGCATGTCATTCATAAGCATATTCGCCTTGAATATGTCCCAACCGAACAACAAGTGGTAGACGTGTTCACAAAGTCACTCCCCGAGACTAAGTTTTCTTACTTTAGAAATATTTTAGGACTTGTTGATCTAAATTAAACTTTTTTAATTATACGTGCATGAATTGAGGGGGAATTTGTTGTCTCAATGACTGGACAAAATATGTAGACGGAGGTCTTAATTGGTCTGATCTGATTAGTCATCTAAAGGTACTCCGTACTTAGACGAAAAGTTGCTTAAGCAACTTGTAATTTAAGTCTAGTTAGACATCTACCTATTTGACAAATGTCTAAAGAAACTATAGACGCCCGTGGTTAGACGTCGTCTGAACACTTGTTAGATGCCTGAAGACGTGCGTGGTTAGACGTCGTCTTAACAAATGTCTATCCAACTTAGACGCAAGGTATGCGGATAGCTAGTCAGACGTCTAACAATGTGTACCCTCCGATGATTCATCTTCAACCTTAGGACAGTTGTCCATCATCTCTTAAACTGTACATGAATTCTTCCCGCTCAAAATTGAAAAGTCATATCTCCAATAACTTGAAGACTCGTGTCTATCAATATTTAAAATGTGACTAATATCTCTGAAATTTTGCATCTTTCTATCTTCTAAAGTTATGATGGATTTTATGATAGATATTATTTGACATCTTCTCATTATGAGTTTATTGGGAACATATTTTTGACGGTTCTATTCCAATGATGATTTTCAATGTCTTACGTTAGTCTTATTCTATATAGAGTGAATCTCTCAGCCGAAAAGATCTGCTATCTTCTTTGAAATTTTAAATATCTTCTTTCTCTCACCAAGAACAACCTTTGTGTTTCTAAAGCGTATAAAAATCCTTAGTACTTCCAACACCCTCCTACAAGAAATGGCTTCCCTTCCATCTTCAACTCTTCAGATGAATTTCGAATATGTATCCTCTTCACGAACTATAAGTTCGTGAATTCTTCAACTTTGGGAGGTTTGTCGACAATAGGCTTATTGTGTCAAAGATTTTTGGGAAAATTGTTTCTTCGATGAGGAAGCTTTTGCCTCTTTCTTCGGACTCCCATCAAAGGGGTCGTCCGAGTTCCATCCTTCTGAAATGGTTTTATCTTTGATGCAACTTGCATTCTCATATTCATCCTTTGAGGGGTGTCTCTTTCCGGTTGATACTCATGGGCCAAAGACCATTTTAAAGGTCGAGTTCTGCCTCCTCAATGATATCATCTCCAAGTCTCTCCTAGGAAGAGTTTTTCTAATACCTATTCTAAAAAGGTATTTGAAATGATGGTCACCATAACCAAGGGGATTGACATGAACTGGTCCAAAATCATCTTCAATAGCTTGTCGAAGATGATGACTTTTCCTAGGAAGCCCTGGTTATTCATCCCCGTTTAACATGCTACTCTCTTCTCTCCTTACAAATATTGGACATGGTGTCCTCATCAAGTCCTCCAAAGTCATGGACTATCAACGAGTCCTTGACTATGTTCTTAGGGTAGGAAAAATAAAGATAAACAAAAGAAATTGGGCGCTTCAGAGAGCTAATTAGGACTTTGTCCTTTCAAATGAGGTCAAAAGGGGGGAATGAAGTGGCCTAAGGCCCAGGGGAAATCAAGGGTAGAAAGGAATAGGAAATGACCCAATTTTTGTAGTTTTGGTCAATCTCTATTAAGTATGTTATCTTCCCCAGATCTTTTGCTAATATATATAAAATTTTGTTGTTTATTGCTTATGTCTCTTTTCCTAAACTTCTAACTAACTTTTAACATCATCAAAAAGGGGAAATTTTTGGGTCAAATTATTTTGAATAAAATAAACTAGGGAATAAGTTTATTTAATGATGACATTATATAGATGATCTATGTTAAACTTAGTTGTGAATAAAGCTGAGTGGTCTATATATTTTATGCAAGAACAAATATATGAAAGTGCTAATTTAGACACAATGTAAAGCAAGTTGTATTAGAAGTTTTAAGTAGTTAGACGAGGTCTAACTCTTTTAGACGGAGTCTGAATGGAAAAGTAGTTAGACGAGGTCTAACTCCTTCAGACGGAGTCTAAAGGAAAACATAGTTAGACGAGGTCTAACTCCTTCAAACGGAGAAACATAGTTAGACAAGGTGTAACTCCTTTAGACGGAATCTAAAGGAAAACATAGTTAGATGAGGTCTAACTCCTTCAGATTGAGTCTGAAGGGAAACATAGTTAGACGAAGTCTAGCTCCTTCAGACATAGTCTGAAAGGATACGTAGTTAGACGAGATTTAACTCCTTCAGACGGAATCTGAAAGGATACGTATTTAGACGGGGTCTAACTCCTTTAGACGTTGTCTGAAGAGATACGTGGTTAAACGAGGTCTAACTCCTTTAGACAGAGTCTGAACAGAAATGAAGTTAGACGAGGTCTAACTCCTTTAGACGAAGTCAGAAAGGATACATTGTTAGATGAGGTCTAACTCCTTCACACGGAATCTGAAGAGATTCGTAGTTAAACGAGATCTAACTCCTTCAGACAGATTTTGAAGGAAACGTAGTTAGACGAGGTCTTACTCCTTCAGACGGAGTCTAAGGGAAACGTTGTTAGACGAGGTCTAACTTCAGACAGAGTTTTATTCAAACGTAGTCTGATGGGAAACGTAGTTAAACGAGGTCTAACGCCTTCAGACGGAGTCTGAATGGTAACGTAGTTAAACGAGGTCCTACTCCTTTAGACAGAGTTTGAAGGGAAACGTAGTTAGACGAGGTCTAACTCCTTCATACGATGTATGAAAGGATACGTAGTTAGACGAGGTCTAACTCTTTCAGACATTGTCTGAAGGGATGCGTAGTTAGACGAGGTCTAACTTCTTCAGACGGAGTCTTATTCAAATGGAGTCTGATGGGAAATGTAGTTAAACGAGGTCTAACTTTTTCAGACGGAGTCTGAAGGGTAACGTAGTTAGACGAGGTCTAACTCCTTCAGACAGTGTCTGAAGGGAAACATATTTAGACGAGATCTAACTATATCAGACGGAGTCTGAAGGGATACGTAGTTAGATGAGGTTTAACTCCTTCAGACGTTTTCAAAAGGGATACGTAGTTAGACGAGGTCTAACTCCTTTCGACAATGTTTGAAGGGATACATAGTTAGACGAGGTCTAATTCCTTCAGACAATGTCTGAAGGAAACGTAGTTAGACGAGGTCTAACTCCTTCATACGATATCTGAAGGGATACGTAGTTAGACGAGGTCTAACTCCAAGAGACGGACTTTGAATAAAATCGTAGTTAGACGAGGTCTAACTCCTTGAGACAGACTCTGAAGTGAAACATTGAAGGAATACGTAGTTAGACGAGGTCTAACTCCTTCAGACGATGTCTGAAGGGATATGTAGTTAGACGAGGTCTAACTCTTTCAGACGGAGTCTGAAGGGAAACGTAGTTAAACGATGTCTAACTTCTTAAGACGGAGTCTGAAGGGATATGTTGTTAGACGAGGTCTAACTCCTTCTAACGGAGTCTAAAGGGAAACGTAGTTAGACGAAATCTAACCCCTTCAGACAAAGTCTGAAGGAATACGTAGTTAGACGGGGTCTAACTTTTTTAGACGGAGTCTGAAAGGATACGTAGTTAGACGAGGTCTAACTCCTTCAGAAGTTATCTAAAGGGATACGTATATAGATGAGGTATAACTCATTCAGACGGAGTGTGAAGGGATACGTAGTTAAACGAGGTCTAACTCTTTTAGATAAAGTCTGAAAGTAAACGTAGTTAGACGAGGTCTAACTCCCTCAAACGGAATCAGAAGGGAAACGTAGTTAGACGAGGTCTAACTCCTTTAGACGGACTCAGAAGGGTAACATAGTTAGACGAGGTCTAACTCCTTTAGACGGAGTCTGAAGGGAAACGTAGTTAGACGAGGTCTAACTCCTTTAGACAGAGTCTGAAGGGATACGTAGTTAGACAAGGTCTAATTCCTTCAGACGGAGTCTGAAGGGAAACGTTGTTAGAAGAGGTCTAACTACTTCAGCCAGAGTCTTATTCAAACGGAGTCTGATAGGAAACGTAGTTAAACAAGGTCTAACTACTTCAGCCAGAGTCTTATTCAAACGGAGTCTGATGGGAAATGTAGTTAAACGAGGTCTAACTCCGTCAGATGGAGTCTGAAGGGTAATATAATTAGATGAGGTCTAACTCTTTTAGACAGAGTTTGAAGGGAAACATAGTTAGACGAGGTCTAACTCCTTTAGACAGAGTCTGAAGGGATACGTAGTTAGATGAGGTCTAACTACTTTAGACGTTGTCTGAAGGGATACGTAGTTAAACGAGCTCTAACTCTTTCAGACAATGTCTGAAGGGATACATAGTTAGACGAGGTCTAACTCCTTCAGACAATGTCTGAAGGGAAACGTAGTTAGATGAAGTCTAACTCCTTTATACGGAGTCTGAAGGGATACGTAGTTAGATGAGGTCTAACTCCTTCAGACGGAGTCTAAAGGGAAATGTAGTTAGAGGATGTCTAACTCCTTAAGACGGATTCTGAAGTGATATGTAGATAGAAGAGGTCTAACTCATTCAGATGGAGTCTGAAGGGATACGTAGTTAGACGAGGTCTAACTCTTTTAGAAAAAATCTGAAGTGATATGTTGATAGACGAGGTATAACTCCTTGAAACGGAGTCAGAAGGGAAACGTAGTTAGACGGGGTCTAACTCCTTTAGACGTAGTTAGAAGGCAAACGTAGTTAGACGAGGTCTAACTCCTTTAGACAGAGTTAGAAGGGAAACGTAGTTAGACGAGGTCTAACTCCTTCAGACGGAGTCAGAAGGGATACATAGTTAGATGAGGTTTAACTTTTTTAGATAGAGTCTGAAAGAATACGTAGTTAGACGAGGTCTAACTCCTTCAGACATTATATGAAGGGATACGTATTTAAACAAGGTCTAACTCCTTCAGACGGAGTCTAAAGAGAAACGTAGTTAGACGAGGTCTAACTCTTTCAGACGGAGTCTGAAGAGAAAAGTAGTTAGACGAGGTCCAATTCCTTCAGATGGATTCAGAAGGAATATGTAGTAAGATGAGGTTTAACTCCTTCAGACGGAGTCTAAAGAGATACGTAGTTAAACGAGATGTAACTCTTTCAGACGAAATCAAAAGGAAACGTAGTTAGACAAGGTCTAACTCCTTCAGAGGGAGTCAGAAGGGAAACGTAGTTAGACGAGATCTATCTCCTTCAGACGGAATCTGAAGGGAAAAGTAGATAGACGAGGTCTAACTCCTTCAGATAAAGTCTGAAGAGATACGTAGTTAGACGAGATCTAACTCCTACAGACATTGTCTGAAGGGATACGTAGTTAGACGAGGTCTAACTCCTTCAGGCATGTCTGAAGTGATACGTAGTTAAACGAGGTCTAACTCCTTCAGACGATGTCTGAAGGGAAACATAGTTAGACGAAGTCTAACTCCTTTAGACGGAGTCTGATGGGAAACGTAGTTAGACGAGGTATAACCTTTTTAGACAGAGTCCGAAAGGATACATAGTTAAATGACGTCTAACTCCTTCAGACGGAGTCTGAAGGGAAATGTAGTTCGACGAGGTCTAACTCCTTCAGACGAAGTTTAAAAGGATAAGTAGTTAGACAAGGTCTATCTCCTTTAGACAGATTCTAAAGGCATAAGTAGTTTGACGAGGTCTAACTCCTTCAGACGGAGTTTGAAGGGAAACGTAGTTAGACGAAGTCTAACTATTTCAGACAAAATCTAAGGGGATACGTAGTTAGACGAGGTCTAACTCCTTTAGATGAAGTTTGAAAGGATACGTAGTTAGACGAGGTTTAACTCCTTCAGACGCTGTCTGAAGGGATACGTAATTAGACGAGGTCTAACTCCTTTAGACGGAGTCCGAAGAGATACGTATTTAGACGAGGTCTGACTCCTTTAGACAGAGTCTTAAGGGAAACATAGTTAGACGAGGTCTAACTTTTTCAGACAGAGTCTGAAGGGATACATAGTTAGACGAGGTCTTACTCTTTCAGACGCGGTCTGAAGGGATACGTAGTTAGACGGGGTTTAACTCCTTTAGACTAACTCTAAAGGGAAGCGTAGTTAGACAAGGTCGAACTCCTTCAAACGCGGTTTGAAGGGATGCGTCTGTTGCCTTGTGGTAACAACTGTCTAAAGAAAGTATTCATCTACCCACGATCTATTAGCTTCCTACTCTACTTCCTTCTACTCCACTTCCTTCAGCAGTTTGACAAGCTAGCTAATTCCATCAATGAATGAACGCCACGTATGTGAATATCTCTCAACCATATTTCTAGTACAAGACAAGCACTAGTGAAAACCTGGCAAATAGTGACAGTAAATAACGTCGTTATTATTCAAATTATTGTGGTTATTGATCTTTAGCCACAGTAAATACACCTGTCGCCATTGGTCCCGTAGCTATAATCTGGCTACAGTTATACTTACCGTCGCTAAAGATATGCCTGCTGGAATAAATTACTGTCACTAATCATATGGTATAGGAAATTAAAACTCTTTCTATGCTCTTATAATTTTATAACTGTAATCTAAATGTTGTCAAAATAAAAATGTATTACTGTAACTAGAACATTCATATTAGCCAAACAAAAAAACATAATATTTCTATTATAAATAATTATTGTTTTTGAATGTTATAAAATGAGTAAGAAATACATCAATTATAAATTAAAGGGTATAAATTAGAACCCTTATAAAATGTAGCTCCCAATCCTAAAATTCTCTTCTTTTTGTAATTGAATGTCTTTAGCATTTGTTAATCATAAAATAATGAATGAGATTATAACTTTATAATTCAAATTTATGATTTATTAAGAGTAATAATAGTAATACATGTGGTCATATTTATGGTCAAATTACAATAAGTAACCAAATTCTACTTGTTAGTCAAAACTCCTCTCAATTGCTGTACCTTCCTGCATAATATATTAAATATACATGATGTAATTTTGAATTTAATTAATAATTCATACTACTCAAACTATCATTGTTGTAATATACTCAATTCTTATGGGTGTTACTCAAACTGTCATATATATATATATATATATATATATATATATATTATAACTTTTATCAAAATTCAGACTATGGATAATAATATTTGAATAAGTCATTATTAATCTAATTTCTATTTACAGTTTTCTTATTTTATGTTCCTTGGAAATATATATAGATAATTATCCGAAAAATTGTTACATAAATATAATTATTTGAGACAGAGTGAAATAGAGTAAAATATTTTACAATTTGAATGTCTTACGTCAATTAATCAATCAAGACACATTCAGTAATACAACAATGATTGACCTGAGACCAGAAAAAACTTTAATTTTTATTTGATTATGGAAAAACAACGAAAAGTAGATATAAAATCTTTATGTTAACTAATTAGCTATAAAGGAGATAGATAACCTAAATATTACTTAACAAAATCTTGTCAATTGCAGGAAAACAAGGAAAATAATACCAACCAAGTTGCTTTCTCATATTCAATTTTAAGCAAATTAAACTGATGTATATAGTTAGTAAATATATATAAGAGATTCATGATTGAATTTCCTCCTTATACTGAAAAATGTCATACTAAACATAAATTATGGTGTTGGTGATGAATGTGCTCAATTTAGAATTGCCCCTAGTTCCTAAATATGCAATTGGAAAATAAATATTCAGATCTATTTTAGTAAATATTCATCAATTGAGACATTTATACTAATCATATACATTATTATAAAAAAATTAGTATAAATTAGTATCTTATGGGAAGGACTACCAAGAGGACCTTAATTTCATCTTAATAAATTGTTAAATAAAATCCAAATAATAGTAACAACTTTAAAGAAAAATGATAACTCTCTAAGACATTGCTAGATGATGATGGTGTTGATATTTGATAATAGCTTCTGAAATGTGAAACTTCTTACCCATGTTAAGGTTTAAGTTTACTTGGATGTTTAAGTTGTTGGGAGATGGGTCAGAAAATGATATCAAATTAGCATTGTCTTATCATGCAATGCAATGCTATGCGTACCTAGACCAATGTAGGAGAATAGTAGAGAATAGGGTGACGGAATTAAGGACCTCATGGGCTGGAATGTAGCAAAGTACATATAAATTACTGATAAACAACAATGACAAGACCTGACACTGAACAAAAAAGGAAAAATTACTTTTTATGTAGTTCTTGGAAGAAGATACTCTTTCTAGCTCATCTTTTATTGGGTTAATTGCACATTGAATCCGTTGTTGATAATCTTCATTAACTTTGATAGAAGTGGTATATCATTCTCTAAGGTTGTCATGTCTCTAATTGATCCAGTCATTTGGAATGTTGTGTGAAGGTCAATATTTTCAGAATGTCTGGCGTGTTGGCTTCAGGATAAGATATATACTGGTATATTTCATTATCAAATTATTTTGCTTCTTCTTATGTATCTTGTTCGTTGCTCTTTCTATTTGGGGCCATTGTTAGTACATTCTGCTAACATTCAAAAGGATATATAATTATAATGCTAATATAGTATTTGTTTTTTAAGTCTTTATTGATGGCCTTTGTTATGAATACAAATTTAAGGGAAGATGGAGTTTACCTTTGGCAGAACAACTTCGCTTATTGTATTTTTGAGTTAATACCATCAACAAAAAATTTATAATTCAATATATAGATTGAATAGCTCCTCTAGGATAGTACTAAACGCAATGTATAGTTTGAAAATTACACATTAATCATAGTAAAAAGATTAGAATCGTCAAGATTCGATTGGAAAAACGAAACAAAACGATGGATACTTTTCTGAATGCTGTAATCGACAAAAATATGGACATCTTCAAGTTGCTTCCCAGAAAAAATCATTGTTTTTGTTTAAGAGGGAGGCCTGTATAGTAGAAGAGTTATGATTCGTTTTAATCACCGATGAACGAATGATAAACGCAACGAAGAGAGAGAGAGAACGAGTACCTTATTATTTGAATCTTAGACTCGACATTGTCAATGGTGTCATTGATCTCTACCTCGAGAGTGATCGTCGGACATCTTTTTCCTTTTTTTCCAATATAGAGGAGGAACTATATAATCTATGAACTTATACATTTAAACATAAGGTTTCATAAATGGGCCCAAATTATTTCACAAGCCCAAATTGTTAGGGTATTTATTCTTAAGTTGTGAACGTAATTGTTAAATTTTATATAAAATCACTTTATACCTAAATTAGTCTAGGACTTACTTTATATTTTAATAAAATCATTTTTATCAATCAAGTTTGTCATTAACTCCAAAAATATAAAGAATACTAATTTCCTAATATTTTACAAAATATATTAGTGAACTTTATAATTATAAAATCACATTATACATAAACTAGTTCAGGATTTACCTTATATTTTAATGTCATAACTCCAAAAATATACATAAGAAGACTAATTTAGTGGTTTTTGAACTTGTGGCCTAATATTTTTAAAATTATTTTACAACTAGTTGATAAATACCAATAGTGACGGTTCTTTTATATTGTCCTTATTGATGAATATATACGATGCTTAACCATTTTAATTAATTATTAGCGACTGAAAATATATCCTGTCGCTAAATTCGTCGTTATTGAATCAGTTTTTACTAGTGAAGATTAAAGGATATTCGGCGCACTACTCGTTCAGTACGGTCACGATCAAATTATTCGGAGCCTGTTGTACTCTCGTACTATAGGCAGCCTTCCAACGGACACATGTCACATGTCCTCAAAGAATATTCGACCGTTGGTGTATCTCAACTATATATGGAAGCCTAAGGACAATGACGCACACCTTACTGATTCACACATTTTATTCAAGAAAGTTTACCGAAATCAAACATCTCTCTTACTGTCTACATGTAAACACATTGTAATCACATACTGTCTTTTCTATGATAAACTTCAGTGTTGTAAGTTGAACAAATGTTGTTTTGTTCAACAGAGAGATAGTTAGATCAGTGAGTTGTATTTGTTTCAAAGTATTTAGTGGATATCCTTCTGGTTGGAGAAGAAGGGGTGACGTTAAACTTTTATCTCCGAACATCCATACAACTATTGGTGTTCTTACTTTTTTTCATTTTACATTCAGTTTTATGAAGCTTCAAATCCAATGAACACTTCCGCACTTGAATCCGTGTCAAGAGTTTGGATTATTTGTAAAGAATAGAAACAAATACTAATCCCTCACAGGATTATTATGGAAGAATTTATCATAAGCTGCTAACAATAGTTAGACCCTAGTCTCTATTGGTAGCACCGATCCCAACAAATTAGCTTTCTATTTTCATGAAATTAATGATGATTATAATATATTAATATTCATTAAAACTAATTATAATTATAATTATAATTGAAACATACGGTTTAAGTTTAATAAAAATGTAATATTGTGTTTGTTAACTAAGGAGAAAATAAAATCTAATTATAAATTTAGATTGTCTTATATATTACTTTTTTTTATGATATTAAGATATCATTTTTAAATGTAATATATTTGTTTGTTGACAGAATGAAGTGAATGAAGAATAATATATTCTTCTTAATAAATGAAACAAAATGTCATAAAAGTCGTATAACAAGGAAGAGTGTGTTGGTGCAGTGGTTCAAAGTTCGGATGCAAGGGTGCAATTTGAAAGGTCCCCAGTTCGAATCTCATTTTAGCCAATGATCAAACTTGTTAATAATGACTTTAGTCATTATTGATGTTGAAACCATTCCAATTTTTTTGTAAAAATTATGAAATTAATGGATAGTCAATGATTTCTTGATAAAAATCATATTATTTAAAATAATTTTAGTCATTGATGTTGGAGATGAATGGGGTAATCAATAATTTCTCTATAGATATCAGAATCCTTATAATGATTATATTCATTAATGTTGGAGATGAATGAAGTACTCAATAATTTCTTTATAAAAATCAGACTTCTTAAAATTATTTGAGTCATTGATGTGAAAATCATTCTTTTGAGATGAATGAGATCATAACAATTTCTTATATATAAATTTAATTTGTCAAAATGATGTTGTCATTAATATTTTGAAACATTTTAATTTCTTCTATAGAAATTATGGGATTAATCATGACAAAAAAATCAATGTCATTTGTATAATCAGATTAAATAATTTATTTGTGTTAGAACTTATTCTAATCATGCATTTAAAGAGACATGACTATGTTAGTCGAAATTATCTTCGCAAGAATTGTCTCATGAGAACTATCCACCCATATTTATTTTGAGCATTTATAGTCGTTTCACGTCGATTATTGTTTCAAAAATAGTAATGTAAGTGGTTCGATAAAGACATGAAATACATTTATAGTTATGTTTTATTTGATTAGGTTGCTATGTTATTATTTATGTATATCATGCATATTAGCTAATAATATAATGATTCATGTTCATTCATAATAAGTATGATTATTTAGAAATTTATATACATATATAAACAAAGATTTATTTTCTGTCTATTTTATTTTAATAGATAATTTTGAAATTTGTTTTAATTGACAAAGATTTGTTATAGAATATTAAAGGTCATCTAATTAATTAATAAACGAATAATTGATGAGATGAATACTTATTTATATAATTAGTTAGTTTTATATTTGATTAAAGATAAATGGTCAACATTCTAATTAATTGTAATAATTAATATTCTAATTAATTATTATGTATTTTATAAGGTATTTTTAATGATATATGAAATTGTATATATATTTGTTTAATAATATATGGCATATTATTTATTTGACTATGTTTATAAGTTATTGACTATATATATTATATATAGTTGTTTTATTGTGTTGACTAAAATTAAAAAAAAATTTAATATATAACATCATATATATGGATATATATAAATATAAATATATATATATATATTAATTTTGGTTTAATATAACATATTTGACATACATTTTTCAATTGTATCGTTAAGACTTACTTAATTTGATAATTTTGAAATCAAAAAATTACAAGAAAATCTTGTTTGATTTGAGAATAATGTGGCAACCGTGCTGATATTAAGGGATTCAAACGTGCAACCGAAAATAAATTATTGTTTAAGCGACTTCGGTCAAAGATGCTTGAAACATTATGATTTCTTTTGTAGAAATAATGTGATATGGTGAATATTTATTTGATTAAATATTATAGTTTCTTTTATATAAATTAAGTGTTATTCAATTAAATATTTATAATATAGTTATCTTATTTATTGTATGATAAATATAACAAAAGAAATTTGTAAAAGAATTGTGTGACAATTTCTTAATTAGAAAATCATTAATTTAAATCATATAAATGTGTGTGATTTAAAAAAATGGTAACAACACGAATGTGGGGACAAATATTTTTATTAATAATAACACAAAAATAATTGTGTATATTATGATAAATAAAAGATAATTTAAGTTAGAGAAATATGTTCTCTATAAAAGATAAAATTGCACAACTTTACAAAATGATATAAAATAACAAGAAAGTGTCTTGTTTGTATTTGCTGAGTTGGTGCTCAAATTGATATTTTAAATTTGAGGGTTTTGAATCAAGAAACGTGTCATATTTTGACATTACTTTCATAAAAAATTGAAGAACCAATGTCTTCAAAAGGATTTTATCATATAAATGAAAAGGAAAATTTATAAAATCTTGATATGACTTATAACAAATTTTATAATAATGATATGAAAATTTGATCATACTTTTATTAAAAATTGAATGTGACAATTATATATATCATGAAAACTATGAAAATTGTTTCATTACGTGTCTTTTGTATGATATTTTATCGTTGAAAATTACGATAAAAATGATTAAATCCATTAAGGATGTGAATTGCACTACACAAAATATCATGTTGTTATCAAATGATATATCGATATTATTAAATGAAAGATTTTACATCTACAAGTGAATATGTTTACACTTGAAAGTGCAATCTACGTGTGGAAATCTTCTAAGAAAATTATGATTGATAGATTAAACGTTATTTAAGGATCGGTGTCGACAATAGAGAGAAGAGGTCTTAGTATAGTTGACAACTTAACATTTTTAATTTGATTTTAATCCTATTAGGGATTAAGAATCTGTTTCTATTCTTCACAAATCTTCGCAAGATCTTAAACTTCTTCAAGTACAGAAATGCTTGCTCGATTTGAAGTGGCAGATAAATGATTGAAAGATGCAAAAAGTAAATAACACAAGTTGTTTTATGGATGTTCGGAGATAAAACTCCTACGTCACCCCTTCTTCAGTTTCTAGAAGGATATTCACTATAAGGCTTTGATTTGTATAGACACTATACAAACCCTATTAGACACATAGGACTTAACAACTGTCTGTTTCTGAACTTCTAATTAACATTTTGTTGAACAGACAAACCCTATTCAACTTACAATACTTAAATTTCACACAGAAAGAAAACTAGATGAATTACAAAATGATCTTAGAGCAAGAGTATGCACAACATTTTGTAATTCTTAGAGAGAGTTTGTGAGCGACCGGGTAATTGTTCGAAGTTAGGTCCAAGATTGTTCAATAGTCTCGGAGAAATTCTCTGTTGTCCTTGGATCACCTTTAATAATGAAGTGCACCAATGGTCAAAACTTCTTTTGGACACGTGTCAGCTATCCGTCGGACGCACTCCATGAGTACGAATCGTACATCAAAGTATATGTCTTTGATCGTGACGTGTCGGATCGTACTGTAGAATATTCAGAAGAAGGTGGTGTACGGAACAGTACAGAACGTGAGCTGGAGAATATTTAAATATGTGGTAGACAAGTAGTTATAGCGTGTTAAGCTATCTTAGCAGACGACTAATGATGAATACTGTTGATTGCCAAGTTCATGAGCTGAATTGATAATTAGATGCTTCTTCAGACGGCTACTGAAGCAATGCATCAGACGTTTCTTCAGACGGCTACTGACGTAAGACGTTTACTCGCACACTTCTTCAGACTACTAATCTGTAGAAGTTCAGACTTCGTCTGCTCGTGCTTGCTTCAAACTGCATTTGAAGACATACGTCTTTTGAGTTGTACCTGCGCAACGACAATTTACACAACTTAATTTTATTCAGACCACATCATTAAAACTATGTCAACAATGTCGTATTGATTTAAACTTATTCACTCAAGTTTATTAAAACATTTTTCCTCAATTAATTATTTCTCTTTTAATTAATTTTCACTTTCTTTATTTAACTTAATCTAACAGTTATAATCTATAATTTTGACTTATGTCAAAAAATAAAATATTTTTATGCAAACTATATAATCGTTTACACGAAGGTAAAGTAGTTCAAAGATATTTTGTCTACTAGTTATCCAAGAAAATAATATTTTCATAAAACAAATTAAATGGTAAGCATGTACGAATGAATATGCTTCTTATTAGAAGATATTACCAGATTATCTAAGAATGTACCAATGAAAATTTCTAATTATTGTGATAATTTTGAAAATTGAATAATCTTAGAGTCTATGACAAGTCTAGACATAAATGTCTTAGACATAATGTCATTAAACTATATTCTCTAATAGAGTTATCACATTTGATTATGTTAATCAAAGATAACATTGTGGATCCACTAATAAAATTATTAAATGGAGAGTTAGTTTGAAGTCTTTCGAGATATTAGCCTACTATAAGTTGGTATGAAGGAAAACCCAACCTATGGAGACTGAAGATCTCAAGAACTAGATTCAATGGGATAACCTAATTGTAATGACTTGAAAAGTTATTATTGAGGATTAATCTTATAATGAAACAATATATATTTTGACGAGGATAAGCATATCGCTTTTAAAGATTCTTTGTGAGAAAAGATATCACCTATGTGAGGGAGGAGTGGGGCTGCTTCGAAGGAATTGCACGGCTCAATTCTAGACCATAACACAGAATCAGACGAATGTTCCATGGGCAAAACGGACACAACCATGAGAGCTTGACATGTATCAGGGAGAATTCTATGTGAAAGTGTGTAATCGTTTATACAAATGGAAGAATAGGTCAAGGACATTGAGTCTACTAATCGGCTAGTAAAGTTATATACTTTCATAAGAGAACGTTTAAAGGGTTAAACCTACCTATCCTATGTAGAAACTACTGAACTTTTCACCGGGTGAACCTTTCAATTTCCATTAATATGGGGGATTGTTGAAAATTTTAAACTAATTCTATAAATTCCATTAATGATTGGAAATTAGAATATGGGTAATAAATCAAATCAACTTCACATTAAATTAAACATGATTTAAAGGGTAAAATTTGATCCAAATATATAATTTGAATCATTTAATTTAAATTAATTGATCGAAATTTCCTTAATGACCAATTAACAAATGTTGTTAATTTGTAGTGTAACTTACATGAGTTTGTTAATATTATTAATTGCTATGATAATTTAATATTATT
This sequence comes from Impatiens glandulifera, assembly GCF_907164915.1. Classification (NCBI taxonomy): domain Eukaryota; kingdom Viridiplantae; phylum Streptophyta; class Magnoliopsida; order Ericales; family Balsaminaceae; genus Impatiens; species Impatiens glandulifera. The sequence goes on along the minus strand of NC_061870.1, from coordinate 5,464,236 downwards.
ATTAAAAATTGGAAAGCCATGTAACGTTTGTATTGGATTTTAAATGCCTTAATTATTTTGGCAAACAATTACTCTATAATGAAGAGACATTAAGGTAAATGAAAAGGCAAACAATGTCAACCGTTGGATCAATTGATGATTTTATTTAATTGTTTATGATAGGATCGGCAACAGCAATAGAGACGGGGTCTGGCTATTGATGTCGGCTTCAGAAAAACGGTTTGATAGAAATCTTGTTAAAGATTTAAATCACTTTCTATTCTGCACAAACCCTTGTAAACTCTTGAACTATTCAAGTGTGGAAATGTTTGCTCAGGTTTGAAGCTAAGAACCAAGAATAAGAAGATGATAGAATGGAAAAGACACAGCAGTTTGTTTATGGATGTTCAGAGCTAACTCTCCTACGTCACCCCTTCTTCTAACCACCAGAAGGATTCACTATAAGTTACTTTGAATCAAATATAGTTACACGATTAGCTCACAGTTGAACAGAACAGACTTTGTTCAACTTACAATATGATGAAGAATATCACTTAACTAAAACAATGCTTTGATTCTAACTCTCTCTTGATTGAACACACAGTAAAACACAAGAAAGCATCTCGTTTGTATGCATAGATTGAATACTCTGTAATTCCAGTAGTTATTTCGTTGTCCTTGAGAATCTTTAAATAAGGAAAAGGTACGAACGGTCGAATCTTCCATAATGACACGTGGAGAGCTTCCATTGGAATGCCTCCATAGTACACAGTAGACTCTGAGCACCAGGATCGTGGCCGTACCAATTTGGTAGAGCGCCAAATATTCTTCAAGGATATTCCTGTAATACAAGTAGTGGGAAGAATATTTACTTACGTGGCATTAATTAATTGGTTGCAACTGGCTATCGTACTGATCTTCACAAGAAAGTGGAGCAGGAGTAGCGTACAGCTAGTTGATCGTGGGTAGACGGGTGCTAACTTCAAGCAACTGCTCAAGCATAACATTAGACGTATTTCACTTAGACGACCTCGTCTAATGAAATTAGATGCCCCCGTCTAATAGTAGGATCCATTAGACCACCTGGTCTATTGGGATTAGACAACACGTCTAATAACACATCCCTTCAGACTAATCTAAAGGAGTTAGACTGCACGTCTAACTTCCATTAGTTAGACTGCACGTCTAACTATACATCCCTTCAGACTAATCTGAAGGAGTTAGACTGCACGTCTAACTCTCATCTGTTAGACTGCACGTCTAACTCCGTCTGTTAGACTACACGTCTAACTCCGTTTGTTAGACGTGCACCTCTAACTCCGTCTGTTAGACTACACCTCTAACTCCGTCTGTTAGACTGCACCTCTAACTCCGTCTGTTAGACTGCACCTCTAACTCTGTCTGTTAGACTGCACGTCTAACTCTGTCTGTTAGACTGCACGTCTAACTACGTCTGTTAGACTGCACATCTAACTCAATGCATCTAATGCCAAATTAGTCTAATGAACCTCATTAAGACTTAGTCTAATATAAGTTGTTTTCGATACACCTGCACCAAAAACAATTAGACGGCTTAGATTGAGTTTTATATACATCAAATCATTAAAATTCCAATAGTCAAACTACTTTAACACTTAGTCAAAATAATTTGACACTTAGTCAAAATAATTTGACCCAACAATTTCCCCCTTTTTGATGATAATGTTAAAACTTTACATAGGTAACAAATTAAACACCCATCATATAAAATAAAGAGTTAAACTTGTTCATCCATCTTACAAGAAAACTTTCCAAAAAACCAGTATTCAGAAACAGAATTCAAAGGAACAGAGTTCATAATGCTAATAATACAATTATCAGATAAAAGCATGACCAGGGGTGTTTTTCACGAGGAACACAAAACATCTTTCCCAAAACATCAAAATGACATAAGTTTAGAACACAAGACAACTTAAAAACCCTAAGAAAAATATTCTATCCTCCTTTCTCTCTTCCCCCATTTTAACATCATCTGGAAAGAAGAATCTACAACTTAAGAAATATCTAAGACTGCGGTTAGAGCGGAGTTGTAGACACCTCTGTTCCCTTTCTTTGATTTAAGTCTGTTAACCCTAAGAACATAATCAACAACCTTCTGGCTATTGAAGGTTTTGGAGGATGAGTGATACTCGTGACCAGATTCATCGAAAAGACAGCAAAGAAATGCGCCAAGAGGGGCATCAAAACTGAAGATCTTATTCCGGGCATAGAGCATTTTGACTAGGTTGCCGAAGAGAACCTTCGTCTAGTTGATGGCAACACCTCTTGTGATGGCCACCATAATCTCAAAGACTTTCGTACAATAAATGTAGGAGGAGTATTTTGCAAGGAGGGATTTGGAGATGATGTCGCTGAGTAAGGCATACTCAACTTTAAAGAAGCTACTCTTCCCGTGATACTTCACTGGAAGGGTCGCATATGAGAAGACATTCATCATCTCTGACAAAATCTCAAGAGAGGAGGAAGGAAACTCATGGATTCCTACGGTTGGGAGAAGGAAGAACATGCTGAATGTATCTTCATCAAAACATATCATTATGCTAAGAACAATTGCGCAGATATATTTGTCGTTGTAAAACTTAGCGGTTTCAAAGAACTCACGAATGATTTGTTCGTGATAAATGTAGTGAGGGCGAAGAAACTTCTTCAACCCATAAGTTGTTAATGATTCAAACATTTGAACCATTCCAGGGATTGGTATAGTAGATATAGACTGGAAATCTACTTGTAGAGATTTTGGAGAGAAGGAAGTCATTTTGACGATTCGAATTCTATAGAGAGATATGGATTTAGGAGTACTCAACCATTTGAGTAATACCATTCATTAAATATCAAGGACCTAACGTGTAGTTAATATCTAATTATTATACCAACCGTCAAAAAGTCATAAACCTATTCCCAAGAAACACAACTGTTAATGTTAATCATGAAAAAATGCAGTTAATGTTAAACGTATAAAGGAAATAATATTAGAAATGTCAGTCACTCTTGACAAATTGGGAGACACCTGTCTTCAATTTATTTAAGAAGTGACTGGTTTATTTTCGGCGGAAAAAAGGTACATAGACAGGTTCATATGCAGATGACAGTTGTCCAGATAGCTAGAAGATAAAAAGTCTAAGTACACAAGTAGTTAGACGTTTATTCTACTTTTCACATTTTTCACTTCTACTTGAAAAATCTGTCTATTAGACGACACGTCTAATTATGCATGAACCACGCGTGCTGCACATATGTCTGATTAGACGTGAGCTTCCACTTGCTCTTGACGTAAAAACGTATAACGTCTATTAGACGTATACGTCTAACCTTCCAGGTTAAAAACCAAGACATAAGTTCCCGAAAGAAGATGAAAACTGTTTGAGTAGACGTATGTCTAAGTAGTTATGCTTCTTAAACTTCTAATTTATTTGACGTATTAAGACCTCTTTCTTCTTGTCTGTCCAGTTAAGTTTTGAACAACATGTCCCCCCTCAATTTATAACAACATCAATCAAGATCAACAAGACCTAAATTATTTCTAAAATGAGAAAACTTAGCTTCGGGCAGAGGCTTCGTGAAGATATATGTCGTTTGTTGATTTATAGGAATATATTCAAGACGAATCTGCTTCTGATTGACATGCTCTCGGATAAAGTGATGCCTGATTTCGATATGCTTTATCCGAGAATGTAGAACAGGATTATAGGTGATTGCGATTGCACTAGTGTTGTCGTAGAAAATTGGAGATTCATCAGCCTCAATCCCATGGTCTTTAAGCTGTTGTTGAACCCACAAAAGTTGATAGCAACAACTACCAGCAGCAAGATACTCTACTTCAGCTGTGGACGTGGCAACCAACGTCTGCTTTTTGCTAAACCATGAGATAAGACGATCTCCAAGGAACTAGCAAGTTCCACTTGTGCTCTTTCTATCAATTTTGCATCTTGCATAATCTGCATCTAAGAAACTGGTCAAATTGAAACTTGAATCCTTCGGATACCACAGTCCCACATTTTGAGTTCCCTTTAAATATTTAAGAATGCGTTTAGTAGTAGTAAAGTGAGAGTGTTTAGGATTAGCCTGAAATCTTCCACAGACACCAACAGCAAATTGGATATTTGGTCTACTAGCAGTCACATAGAGCAAAGACCCGATAAGACCTCTATATGCTGTGACATCAACACTTTGGCCACCTTCATCTTTATCCAATTTACTAGAGAAGATCATTGGAGTGGCTGCAGCAGAGAAGTTCTCCATCCCAAACTTCTTTAGCAATTCTTTGGTATACTTGGCCTGATTGATGAAGGTTCCTTTCTCCAGCTGACGTACTTGAAGCCCGATGAAGAAAGTTAATTCTCCCATCATGCTAATTTCAAATCTGTCCCGCATCAACTTAGAAAATTTCTCACACAATTTGGGATTAGTTGAACAAAATATAATATCATCAACATATATTTAAACAAGTAGAATGTGAGAGTCTTTAGTGAATCTAAACAATGTTTTATCCACAGTTCCAATAACAAAATCATGATCAAACAGAAATTCAGTCAAAGTGTCATACCAAGCTCTAGGAGCTTGTTTCAGACCGTACAGGGCTTTGTCAAGTTTATAAACATGATTTGGTGACGTATGATCTACAAAACCAGGGGTTTTCTCAACATAGACATCTTCATTTAATTTACCATTTAAAAATGCACTTTTCACATCCATCTGGAAGACTTTAAAATTCTTAAATCATGCATACGCTAGGAAGATTCTAATTGCCTCAAGTCTTGCTACAAGTGCAAAAGACTCATCAAAGTCGATATTTTCCTCCTGTCTGTATCCTTGAGCAACTAAACGGGCTTTGTTTCTAATAACTAAATCATCTTCACTAAGCTTGTTTCTAAAGACCCATCTTGTTCCTATGACTAACTAGTCAGTCGGTCTAGGAGTTAGATGTCACACTTTATTTCTCACAAATTGGTTTAACTCCTCCTGCATGGCGTTTATCCAATCTAGATCAACCACTGCTTCACCAATTTTCTTGGGTTCAATTTGAGAAATAAAGGCAGAATTGGCAATTTCATCCATAAATTGACGTATTGTCCTTTGAGGAGATAAAGGATTTCTGATGATCAATTCTGGTGGATGATTCTTGTTCCGTCTGAAGTTGGATCCAAAGGGATTGGTCATCTGAACAAGTGACTCCGCGACGTCCGAACTCTCAATAGTTTGTTGAACAAGAGTTTGTACGTCTGGTTGAACCTTAACCGGATCAACCATAGGCTCAGACAACGAAATCCGTTTATCTAGAGCTTCTTCCTCACTTACAAACTCAAGACTTGTCTCTTCTAGTCTGTCAGCAAGGTCAATGGGATCAATGGATTTGCTCTTAACATGCTAATCAAAGACTACGTGGAGGAATTCTTCAACGGTTTGTGTTTTGTTGTTGTATACTCTATAAGCCTTGCTTACTGAGGAATATCCCAACATGAATCCCTCATCTACTTTAGCATCAAAAGTTGTCAAATAAGCTTTTCCATTGTTATGAATAAAAGATTTACACCCGAATACTTTAAAGTAGGAAACTGTGGGAATTCTCCCGTAATACATTTCATAGGGAGTTTTATCAAAAACATTTGTTAATTATTGACCAATTTGTGTGTAATAAGCAGTATTTATGGCTTCTTCCCAAAACCTCTAAGGTACATCTGATTCAGATAGCATAGATCTCGCAACTTCCTTTAGAGTCTCCACTCTTCTCTTAGCAATGCCATTCTGCTGTGGAATTCTGACACTAGACAACTCGTGCCTAATCCCAGATTCATTGAGATAAGATGAGAGGTATCTGTTAGTAAACTCAGTTCCCTGGCCACTTCTAATGCATGCAATATTCAAAGATTTCTGATTCAGAATTCTTTTAAATATTATAATCAAGTTTTCAACAGTTTTATCCTTTGATGGTAAAAATGCTACCCATGTAAATCGCGAAAAATCATCAATAATAATTAAGGAAAATGTTAGGATCTAGGTCGCGGCTGGGGAACCGGGGTTGGCCGGTTATCGCGTTTCAGTCAAAGGGTGGTGATTAATCCGGTTAGAGATTAACACCGGGGTTTCAATACTACACAAACTGTCACAAACCCTTGAACTGAGTTCAAGCGCGGAAGTGGTTTGTTTCAGGTTGAAGCAGCACACACACGAGATAGGCAGAACCGGATTTTAATAGGACAGGTTTGGAGATTGCTGGGTCGGTTTTGCAGCTTAGTAATTTGGTTTAGGTAATGTTGAATCGGTTGGAGCGGTATTAGTGGGTTAGTGCAGATCGGTTAGAATGTAAAGCAGCAGAAAGTAAATAACAAGATAGGTTTTTGTAACTTGGTGATTCGGTTTAGATAATGTAAGGTCGGTTAGAGCGGTGTAGGTAGGTTAGTACAGGTCGGTTAGAATGTAGAACCAGCAGAAAGTAAATAATAAGACATAATTTTATGGATGTTCGAAGATAAAACTCCTACGTCACCCCTCCTCTCGAAACCGCGAGAAGGATATTCACTAAGGAATACACACACAATCCGATCGAGACTTATTTTCTGCTCGATAAAACCTGTACAATTTTAACCGAAATTGTAATTACTCTTCAAATAAAGGCTTAAGTTCTTTAGAGATAGAACACGATTTTTGACTTAGGCTGTAGAAAATTTTCAGAACTTGTAACCGCATTTATTCCTCTTCAGCTCCTTCTTTTATAGGTGAAATGTGCCAACGGTCACATTTCATTTCCTTGAATCTGATTGGTTGAGTAGAGGTTCAGTGATTCAAACCTGGCGGTCTAGTCTTCAGACCTGGCGGTCTAGTCTTCAGACCTGGCGGTCTAGTCTTCAGACCTGGCGGTCTAGTCTTCAGACCTGGCGGTCTAGTCTTCTAGTGTGTAGGTCAAACCGGCTAGGTTTGTCTATTACTTAATATGGAAACTGTCGGTTGGACAGTTGCTTGTACTTGGAAGATTTCCTTTCTGATTTATCCTGGAGTGGAAAGATCTTGTAGGACGGTCTTCTGCAGCATGCAGACTGTCGTCAGACTTGTATGAATATGGAAATACTATGTCTGTTCCTTTGGTATCATTCTCAACAGATACCCGAAGTGTCTTTTTATGCTGGTCGGTTGTTTATGTTAACCGGATGACTTCCAGATTTTCCATAGCTTCTGATTGACCGACTGTTCAATGATTCTGGCCTTCTGATTTGACCGATCTTGTCTTTCTTGTTCGGTCAGGTTTTTTGGTCGGTTTGATTGCTTGACCGGTTGAGTTTCTTAACCGGTTGAGTACTTTGACCGGTTGAATTCCTTAACCGGTTGAGTTCTTTGACCAGTTGAATTCTTTGCCTGTTCCTGCACAAGGGATTTGTTTTTGTTAAGTTTTATTTAACCGATCTAATTTTATCTAACAATTTCTCCCTTTTTGATTATTTAAAATATTCAAAATCATGTATGAATGCAAATATAGGCCGGTTTCCAAAAATCACTTTATATATATAAGAAATATGCTAAGGCAAAAATACTATATATATAAAACCGAAATAAACATAAGTAAAGAAGGTAAATGAAGCCCCTATTTCTTCGATCTGGGCGGCAGGAAATGTTCCAGCAGTTCATCGGTTGTTTTTCCCTTGTCCGCTTGAATCGGCCTGGATGAGGATCCTCGACCGCCTGAGGTGCCGGTGAGAGGAGAGATCGGTTGACCGAACGATCTAAGTGGAACCGCATTCAAACACCGTTGTCTTCTAAGCTGCGGCTCGACATCTTCCTCGAAATCTTCATCGGTTTGCAAAACCGGGTTAATTGAGGTTCAACAACCGTGTCAGTGACTCCGTCCAATAGTCCCGTGATCTCCGCCCTCCTCGAAGCAGCCTTTCTTTTGCGTGTAACCGGAACGGAAGGGGAAGCAACCGTCTTGGACTTCTTGTGAGCCTTGGCTAACTTATTATACGTTTCATGTTGGGCCCTTAGCCGGGTAGCATCTTTGGCTTGTTGAGCCGCTATGGACGCTGCTATGGCCGGTGCATTGATCGCTATGTTTTGCATATGTCCGGCTATGTTCGCATCAGCCGCTGTCGTTTCCTTCTGAACTCGGGTCTGCTCGTCCAGGGCATCTTGGAGCTTCTGAGCCGCGAGAGCATTTGCCTTCTCAAGTGCCTTATCGGCAGCCAGCTTAGCCGCTATTAACTCCGCCACATGTTCGGTGACCGCTTTGAGATCGGCTTCAAGCTTGGCATTCTTTTCTTCAAGGGTCGTTACCCTCTCAAGTGTAGATCCGTCTTGGGCACCGGATCGAGCCAAGTCCTCATCGACCTTCGTCAACCTTTGATCGGTTGTTTCCTGAGACCGTTCCATCTCAGCGACCCTTTGGCTGACCGAAGCGAGGTCGGTCACCAGCTTCAGAGTTATATCCTCCAATGCCTTGGTTCTGTCAAGATGATCGCCGTACAGTTGATCCGTATTACCGTAATTTGTTTCAACAGACGATATCCGATCAACCGCCTTGTTTAGATCATCCTTTGTTGTCTCGGCCATTTCGACGGCTTTAGCCGCGGTTTCTTTGATTTTCTTCTTCCATGGCTGAATGGTGTCATTGACAAATTCCTCGATGAGGGCCTTTACCCTCTCTTCCGTTATGGCCGGTTCCGAATCCCCGGTTTGAACAGATGATCGCTGGTCGGTAATAGGTGTACCTGTCCTGACTCCGGTTATGTTGATATTCTGATCCGGTGGAGGAGAGGATAACTCTTTATCGGTCGGATTCTGACCGCCAACATCCACAAGAGGGGATCTGGATGAGTTCGATGTTTCTTGGTGGTCGGGCTCCGCTTCAAGCCGCGCCAACTCCTCAGTCAGTGCCCTTTCCTTGACCGCAAGCAATTCAGACACCAAAAGTTCAAGTTGAGAGTTCGGTGTCCCCGGAGTATGCTTTTCTTGAAGGCGTTGAATGTGTTCGGTGAGCCTTTGCAACAGAGCACGCGGTTCGACCATTGTGTTTCGTTCTAGGGCGGTTGTGACATCTTGAGCCTTTGTGAGGCTGATGACCTCCTCCTCCATCTCAACCAACTTCTCGAATTTCTAGCTAACGGTGAGATCCGGTAGCATGTTTTTGTAGAGTATCTGATGCCGGTTCCGGATCCATTGATAGAACACTTCGGATGCCGCGCAAGAATGTTGATGTATTTCGTCCATGATTCTGTTGACGAGATCCTCGGCCGTTTTCCGGGTGTTATCATCAGCGTAGTCATCTTCCTCCCCAAGTCTGTCCGAGCCGGCATCTGCATTATCATGACTGACCGATTGTTTCTCAGTTATCGGTTCTTTCCCCTTACCGGACAGATCTCCTCCGGTATGTTGTGAATCGGTTCGGCCAGAGCTGGATGCCGAGTCTTCAGTGTTGGGGGTGTCGGACATCGGATTAGCCGATCCGGTTGGTTGTCTAACTTTCTTGCTTCCGGATTTTTCTTTGACCGGAGCTGCTTTCTTACCGGCTACCTTCTTCTTTCGGTCACCTGTAGAACCGGAGACCTTCCTTTTGCCTTTCTTGTCCTTGAATTGATGAGACTTTATAATTTTGCTAGGGGCAAGGAGAACACCAGGGCCGGTGTTAATGTTGAAATGACGCATAATTTTTCCAAGTGGGATGGCGTATCCCCATGACCGAGTGGATGCCGGATCCACCATTTCACACAGGTTTGTGAAAACTACCTTAGCCCAGTTAATTTTGATGTCGTTGACTAAACCGGCAATTATCTCAATCTTAGCCCGGGTGAGACTGTCAAAGTTTCCCCCTCTTGCCTGGACGGATTTTGTGAATATGTCACACAGCGGTCTATACTCCGGTTTCAGGGATGATTTCTTACCGGATACCACGATAGGGACCGCGGTTTCCGAAAGAACCTGGCAAGTTGCCTCGAAGGTCTCCTCATCTAAGGCCGCCGAGAAGTTGCTCCCTTCGGATGGTAGATGTAGTATTTTAGCGACCGACTCCTCCGTCAATTCTAGCCGCTGACCGCCTATAGTTGCGATGATTGATCCTTCGGTGATAAATGCGGTTAGGAAAAACTCGTTGACCGCATCCTGGTATAATACGAATGGACCTCCCAGAAAGTATTCGAGACTAGACTCGGAGATCCGGGATAACACTTGCTTTTCCTGAGCCGAACCGTTTGCCCGGATTTCCTCAAAATCGACTTGGATGATGTGTTTGAACAGCACTGAATCGCGACCCATTTTAGATAATCGAACCAAGAGATCAAGAGAGTAAGGATTTGAGAGATTTGAGAAAGCTGAAAGCTAGAGAGAGAAAGCCAATTCGCGTGAGAATGAAAGAAAATGACTAAGGACCCTATTTATAGTTGCAGTTTGGAATTCCAACCGTCGTGAACCGTCCTATCATGATTAGGCGGGAACTTTCCCTCCAAAGACTAAAGGCGGGAAACTATGGGCGGGAACCCATGAGCGGCAACTTATTAGCGGGAAGAGACGGGCGGGATTTTTCCCTCCAAACTTTTTGAGCAGGCTTTTAATTGCGGTTATTTAACCGGCGGTGAGACGGTTCTTCTTGTAACCGTTTATTAAATGAGGCGGTTATTTAACCGTGCGGTTTTCGAGTTTGACTGGATTTTTCAATGAAGTAATTTAGCGATATCAACCGGTTAGTCAGATAGATATTTGCGATTTTTGACCCGGTTAACAAGCTTAAAAATTAGATAGTCATTGAAAGAAAAGATACATGATAGAAACCGATTCATTGATCGGTTTAGAATACATAGGAAATAAAATTACAACCTATGTAATGAATATCTTAGAGAGCTTGTCCTCCACCCCATCCTTATCGAGAACATTCGATGGGGATGCCGGTGTACCTAGTCCAAATTCTGGGCGGTACTTAAGAAAGAGTCGGCTTAAATGAGGAGCGTAACCGAGCCCTTTCTTGGTCTCCACCATAGTCCTCAGGTTTTGGTAGATGACCGATGACCAGTTTATGGGTGTATTGCTGACAATGTAGGTCATCATGTCAAACACCTTCTTGGAGTAGTGTTGGTTCGGAGATTGGCAAATGATGGATCGGTTGACAATCTCGTAAAGGAGTTGGATGTGGTGGGCAAGGCGGGTTTTTAGCCCGTGGTTCTCCACCGGCACCTCGGTTCTAGAGAACAGTTCTGAATAGTCGGTTGCTGCGCTTCCCACCCTGGTTGGGAAATCGGAAAACCCTTCTGTGGGCAGATTGAACATTTGAGCGAGTTCTTTTTTCGTCCTGAAAGATGAAGTGGCCTCTTATTGAGGAGACAATGAAATCTCCTCTCATAGAGGCATTGTTGAAGAAGTCGGTTACGTTTGGAAGAAGTATGGGTCCGGATTCTTCGAGAAAATCACGAAGACCGGTGTCGATTAGTGATTCGAACATTAGTTCCTTTGTCTCCAGATCATCATACTCCATGCATGAATCGAAGTCAATGCTCAAGAAGTTCCTTAGAGTTCGGCTCGACATGTTTTGAGATTTTGCCAAGATAGAGAGAGTTCAAGAAGTTTTGATTTTAGAGTGTGGTGAGTTGATAAGGTGGGGTTCCTTATATAGATCTGAAATTGGAGGGAAAATATCAACATTTAATGCTGAAATTCAGTTTTGTCTCATTTATGAAGGGAATATTTATGTTTCCAAAACTCTTTGAGAAGGAGTTACTTTTGACCGGTTGCGGAGCTCGAGGTAAGGAATCTAGTTAGAAAGTAACTAGGCTTGTTAGATAGTAATTACTCATGTAGTTGGAAGTTGAAAGTTACTTATCATTAATGAAAGAGGGTACAAGAAACCAGAAGGTAAGTAATTAAAGCCGAAAATATCATAGACTAAACCGAGATGATCATGATAGAGTGGGACATTGATACAACCGGTGCGTACAGCAAAATGACCGATTGTAGAAGGAGTGAATTAGTTGCTGGATGAGTTGAGGTGGCGGTTCCTTCTCTTCCAGGCCTTCTCAAACCGCTCATAGAATGAGTCGATGACCTCTTTGGTGATGACCTGGGCTTGGTTCAACCCTTCTCCCGGACAGAGTGGAACCCCAAGTTCCAAAAGTAGGCAGCTTATCTGGGAGATGAGGTCGGTTTGGCGAATGCCGATCATCTAGATTAGGACATCGAACAACACCCTTGACCAGTTGACTGGCGTACCCGTGGTTATGGCAGACATCATGTTAAAAACTGCCGCACAGTAGGTGTTTGTTACATCCCTACCTAGGATGCTTCGATCGATAACATCGTTGAGAAGCTGGTACTCAGCTCTCAGCGATGACCTGGCACCGTGGTCATTGACCGGGCGGTCTGACCGAGCAAAGCTTAAGGCATTTTCGGCCATTAGTTCAGCCGGAACATTTAGATCGGTGAGCCCTTGCTTCTGAAGGTCGAAGCATCTGGCGAAATCACTTTCTGTGAAATCAAATACAGTCCCTCCCACCTTGGACTGAATGTGTGTGTCGAAGTGAGGAGTACCTCGGAAAACCCTAGCATTGTAGAAAAATGCTATGACTGTTTCGGGAAAGATGACGTGTTTGTCATCTAGAAAGTGTTTGAGACCGGTGTCTTCAAGTGACTTAATCATCTTGAAGACTTCATAATGCTCAGTGTCTTGAGCTGAATCGAAATCCACTTGAAGGATGTTTGGGAACTGAGACATTTTGTCTTAGTAAGAGGATAATTTGGAGCTTGTGATTGTTTTGTTTAAGGTTTGCCTAACTTATATATTAGTGGAGGGATGATAGTATTATCCAGTGTGTCGCAGGTATTGATGTCTATTAACCATAGGGTAAGGCATTTTGCATGAAATAAGCATGTCTACAACCTAGGATGTGAGTCATAGACCTGGACGCTGAAAGATATCGTATCTTCACGTCTTTTGAGGTATGACCGTTTTACTTTGAAAAGGTAGTTTTTCAAAACAGATAAGTTTAAACACAGATAATTATTCCACTTTTGTTTGGAGGCCAAATAATCCGAAGTAAACTATTTCCAAACCGGTTGGTTTTCAGTCATTCGTTCCGATGCGGTTAATTGGTGCATGCACTAAGTAACCGGTCGGTTTACTCTAACAGATAGACAAAGCGGTTCTTCCATAGGTACCTTGGTGAATTTGGAATCCGATAATTTAGGAGGAACTACCGGTTTTGTCTCTCCGAACCGATTTCCCTTTTAAACATTTTTAGAGATAAGTTGATTAATATCGGTCAAACCGAGTGTGAGTCTGAATTGAGAGAACTTAGCTTCCTGCAGAGGCTTTGTGAAGATATCGGCTACTTGTTGTTTTGTTGATACGTATTCCAACCTGATATGCTTCAGCATGACATGTTCCCGAATGAAGTGGTGCCTTATGTCAATGTGCTTGGTTCTAGAGTGTAGAACCGGATTGTAGGTGATTGCTATGGCACTCGTATTATCACAGAAAATTGGAGACTCTTTGGCTGTGATACCGAAATCCTTCAGTTGTTGTTGGATCCAAAGAAGTTGTGAACAGCAACTTCCGGCTGCCAGATATTCAGCTTCTGTGGTTGACGTGGAAACTGATGTCTGTTTCTTGCTGTGCCATGAAACAAGCCGATCACCTAGGAATTGACATGTTCCGCTGGTGCTTTTTCTGTCAACCTTACAACCCGCATAATCTGCATCTGAATAACTTGTGAGGTTGAAAGATGAGTCCTTTGGATACCACAAACCGACTTCAGGAGTTCCCTTTAGGTATTTCAAGATTCGCTTTACGGCTGTGTAGTGAGATAGTTTTGGATTAGTCTAGAATCTTCCACACACACCGACCGCAAATAGTATGTCTAGTCTACTTGCTGTCAGGTATAGAACAGAACCGATGATTCCTCGATAAGCTGTCACGTCTACTGCTTGACCGTCATCATCCTTGTCCAGTTTGACCGATGAGCTCATTGGAGTAGCGGCTGAGGAGCACGTGTCCATCCCAAATTTTTTTAGAAGTTCATTGGTGTACTTGGGTTGGCTTATGAAGGTTCCTTCTTCGAGTTGCTTGACCTGAAGGCCTAGGAAGAAGCTTAATTCTCCCATCATACTCATTTCAAATTTGTTAGTCATCAAGGTTGAGAATTTATCACAAAGCTTAGGATCGGTTGAACCGAAGATGATATCATCTACATATATTTGAACAAGTAGGATATGTTCCTTTTTCTCAAATTTAAATAGTGTTTTGTCCACCGAACCGATGGTGAAATCATGTTTTAACAAGAATGCGGTTAGTGTATCATACCAAGCTTTAGGAGCTTGCTTTAGACTGTACAATGCTTTGTTTAGGCGGTATACATGGTTGGGTAGTTCAACATTTTTGAAACCGGGTGATTGTTCAACATATACTTCTTCACGTAGGTCACCATTCAAAAATGCACTTTTGACATCCATTTGAAAAACCTTAAAGTTTTTGAAAGCAGCAAAAGCTAGAAAGATCCTAATAGCTTCAATCCTAACTACAGGGGCAAATGATTCTTCAAAATCAATGCCTTCTTCCTGTTTGTATCCTTGTGCCACTAATCTGGCTTTGTTCCTCGTGACCAAACCGTCTTCATTGATTTTATTTCTAAATACCCATCTTGTTCCTATGACCGGTTGATCTTTCGGTCTAGGGACTAGATACCAGACTTTATTACTCTCAAACTGGTTTAACTTTTCTTGCATTCCCAAGATCCAGTCCGGATCTGACAATGCTTCATCCACTCTTGTCGGCTCAATCTGGGATATAAAGGCGGAATTGAAATATTCCTCCAGGATTTGTCGCCTAGTTCGAACAGGTTCTGAAGGGTCACCTATAATTAGCTCAGGAGGATGATTTGTGTTCCTTTTGAGATTCGGTTCAGGAGCATCTACCAAATCACCGTTTACTTGATCAAGGCTAGACATGTCGGTAGGCTGAACAGGGGTGTCAGACCGACCGATTTCCTTAATTTGAACCGAAGTGTCAGCTTTCTGCCGTGGGACAGCTTGATCCGGCTGGGTTTCATCATTACTCATTTGGTCATGGACAAACCGTCTAAAAACCGGAATCTCATCTTCACTATCAGAATGGATATTGTTATTTTACAATCTGTTGTGTAGATCAAAGCATGATGCAGTGTTGCTTTCAACCGATTCATCGAAAACAACATGAAGTGATTACTCCACGGTTAAAGTTCTAGTGTTATACACTCTATATGCTTTACTAACTGCTGAGTAACATAACATGATCCCAGTATCGGATTTTGCATCAAAAGCAGATAAATATGTTTTGCCATTTATGTGAATGTAGCATTTACAACCGAAAATCTTAAGATACCTAAGGTTAGGGACCCTATCAAAGTATACCTCATAAGGTGTTTTGTTGTGAAACTTGTTGATTAGAGACCGGTTTTGTGTGTGACATGCGGTATTGATAGCCTCAGCCCATAATTTCTAGGCAATACCCGAATCGGCTATCATGGACCGTGCGGCTTCCTTGAGAGTTCGGTTTCTTCTCTCGGCCAGGCCGTTCTGTTGAGGAGTCCTAGAACTAGACAACTTGTGTCTAATACCGGATTCATCAAGGAATGCATTTAGAGTACTGTTTGTAAATTTGGTTCATCTATCACTCCTAATGCTATTAATGCGTGTTGATTTTTCATTTTGTAAACGTTTAAGCAGTGTGATTAAATTTGATGCAGTTTCACGTTTGGATGGCAAGAATATTATTCATGTATACCTAGAATAATCATCAACAACTACCATAGTATAAAGCATACCTCCTAGGCTGACGACCTAATCGGTCCAAATAAGTCCATGTGAAGAAGATCTAAGCATCGGTTAGATTGAATGTGTGCTTTACTTTTAAAGGTTGACTTAGTTTGTTTACCCATTTGACATGCTGAACAGACCTTATCCTTATTAAATACTATATCAGGAATTCCATCAACTAACTTTTTACCGCGGATATAGTTTAAGGTTTTCAGGTTTAAGTGGTTTAGTCTTTTATGGCACAGCCATGTTTAATCGGTTTTAGCTATCATGCAGATAGGATATTCTACTTTGTTTTTCCAATCTACCTTGTAAATGTTTCCTAACCTATTTCCGGTTAGCAGTATGACACTTTGAGAATTTTTAACTAAGCATGAATGTTTAAGAAATTCTACAGTGTATCCAGCATCACACATTTGACTAATGCTTAGCAGGTTAAAATGTAGGTTTTCAACTAAGAGTACATTATCAATTGTTAAGTTACCATGGACAATCTTACCCTTGCCCACAGTTCTACCTTTTGAGTTGTCACCAAAGGTGATCAATGCACCGATTTCTATTCTGATGTCGGTTAGAAGATTGTTATTCCCGGTCATGTGTCTGGAGCAACCGCTATCCAAGTACCATTTAGAGTTTCCTATCCGTTTCTTCATATCCTGTAAAATGTACATATTTACAACTATTTAGTACCCACATTTACTTGGGTCCACAAGCGATTAGTCCCTTGGGTATCCAGACTTTGACAAGTCGGACGACTTTCCCGGTTAAGGTTTTAACTAATTTTCTTGCACTCGGTTTGGAGTCTTTCTGCTTTCCTAAGAGGGCCTTATGTGGGGATGATCTTTGGTTTGTCATATGCGGTTGTGAGTTGGCTTGCCTATTTTTGAACCGGTTGGCTTTCCTTTTCTCAGGGTGAAGCCATTTTTCAGAATCAGTTGGACCTACATAGATTAGTTTGTCTTTCAGATATGAGGCACTTAATTCATCTTCAACGGTTAAGGAACTTCTAACAAAGCTTACAAAGGGGAGATTATCCTTTGTGAGCCTCATTTTGTCGAAGTGTTTCCGGTTGTTGGATTTGTTGTTTTTGTATCCTAGACCAAACATGCACTTAGGGTGTCTTTTATAACTACACATTCTGCTCATCATTTCACTAGACCTTTTCCATGCGGCCATTCGATATTGGATTCGGGCATTTTCCTCTTCGGTCAACTCTTGAACTGACTCCTTGAGTTGTTCGGTCTCAGAGGATAGTTCAATTCCTGCCTTGGTTTCCAGGGTTTCATCAGGTTGTATGCTCTTTGGTTCGGTCAAGGTAGGTACTATGGGGTCGGCTCTAAAGTTGAGTTGAGTAGGTAATAATGTTAATAGGTTTTTATACTCTGCTACCATATCATTTAGTGCATTAAATAACTCATCTTTAGTAAATTCGTCACAGGGAGAGTCAAATACCTGTTCCTCGTTTGCCATAAGGCAGGTGAGTTCATCATCACTGTCACGGTGAGCCCATAAGCTTCCTCCATCATCGGCTATCAGTGCTTTCTGAACTTCACTTCCTTCACCGGTTTGTTGATAGTTATTTCGGTGATTCTGATTGTCCGGTTTCCGGTCATCTCTCCTCGGTTTTCTGCATTCCCACTTGAAATGTCCCAAACAATTGCAGTTATAACATCTAACATTAGATTTATCACCGTAGTTATAGTTTTTGTTTGTCGGTTGTCTTCTCTTCATGAATCTGCCGAATTTCTGTGCAAGCATTGCGATGGCATCCTCGGTGAACAGTTCAGCGGTTCTGATCGGTGCGGGAGCAACCGGTTCAGTGGATGTGATCAATGCTCTGGTTGAGGTTGAGGCTGAGACTTCTTCTTCAGTCCTAGATCTCATTTCAAACTCATATGCCTTAAGATCTTCGAATACATCGTGTAGCTTCATCTTGCTTAGACACTTTGATTCCCTCATCACCATTGTCTTTATGTCCCATGCACTTGGAAGAGATCTTAGTGCTTTCATGATGACTTCCTTGTTGTCATACCTCTTGCCAAGAATTGCTAGCTCGTCTATCACACCTGTGAACCGGTCACTGTATTCTCTCATTGTTTCTCCTGGTCTCATCTTGATATTTTCAAACTTATAGGTAGCCACAATTATCTTGTTTTCCTTGGTTCTTTCATTTCCCTCATGAATCTGAATCACTGCTTCCCATGTTTCCTTTGCTGTTTTGCAATCTCTGACCTTGCAATACATATTTCTGTCCAAACCGTTGGAGATGCGGTTTCTGGCATGATTATCCAGATTATTTCTTCTCCTATCTTCAGTTGTCCAATCCTTTCTGTCTTTATCAATTATTATCGGTCCTTCAGCTATAATGAACTGCATCTCGTCATCCATGGTGATTAAATGCAGGTGTATGCGTGCCTTCCAGTTGGCAAAGTCGTCACCTTCTAGCATTGGGGGCCTAACGAAAGACATGCTTGCTTGAGTATTGAAAGTAACTGCTCTGATATCAATTGTTAGGATCTAGGTCGCGGCTAGGAAACCGGGGTTGGCCGGTTATCGCGTTTCACTTAAAGGGTGGTGATTAATCCGGTTAGAGATTAACACTGGGGTTTCAATACTACACAAACTGTCACAAACCCTTGAACCGAGTTCAAGCGCGGAAGTGGTTTGTTTCAGGTTGAAGCAGCACACACACGAGATAGGCAGAACCGAATTTTAATAGGACAAATTTGGAGATTGCTGGGTTGGTTTTACAGCTTAGTAATTTGGTTTAGGTAATGTTGAATCGGTTGGAGCGGTATTAGTGGGTTAGTGCAGATCGGTTAGAATGTAAAGCAGCAGAAAGTAAATAACAAGACAGGTTTTTATGGATGTTCGGAGATGAAACTCCTACGTCACCCCTTCCTCTCGAAACCGCGAGAAGGATATTCACTAAGGAATACACACACAATCCGATCGAGACTTATTTTCTGCTCGATAACACCCGTACAATTTTAACCGAAATTGTAATTACTCTTCAAATAAACGCTTAAGCTCTTTAGAGATAGAACACGATTTTTGACTTAGGCTGTAGAAAATTTTCAAAACTTGTAACCGCATTTATTCCTCTTCAGATCCTTCTTTTATAGGTGAAATGTGTCAACGGTCACATTTCATTTCCTTGAATCTGATTGGTTGAGTAGAGGTTCAGTGATTCAGACCTGGCGGTCTAGTCTTCAGACCTGGCGGTCTAGTCTTCCAGTGTGTAGGTCAAACCGGCTAGGTTTGTCTTTTACTCAATATGGCAACTGTCGGTTGGACAATTTCATGTACCTGGAAGATTGCCTTTCTGATTTATCCTGGAGTGGAAAGATCTTGTAGGACGGACTTCTGCAACCTGCAGACTGTCCTCAGACTTGTATGAATATGGCAATACTAAGTCTATTCCTTTGGTATCATTCTCAACAGATACCCGAAGTGTCTTTTTATGCTGGTTGGTTGTTTATGTTAACCAGATGACTTCCGGTTTTTCCATAACTTCTGATTGACCGAATGTTCAATGATTCTGACCTTCTAATTTGACCGATCTTGTCTTTCTTGTTCGGTCAGGTTTTTTGGTCGGTTTGATTGCTTGACCGGTTGAGTTTCTTAACCAGTTGAGTACTTTGACTGGTTGAATTCCTTAACCGGTTGATTTCTTTGACCGGTTGAATTCTTTGCATGTTCCTGCACAAGAGATTTGTTTTTCTTAAGTTTTATTTAACCGATCTAATTTTATCTAACAGAAAATCTCATTCCTCCTAGGCTCTTTACATGAATTGGACCAAACATATCCATATGTAACAATTTTAAGCAACGGCTGGATTGAGATTTCCATTTACTCTTGAACGATGATCTGCCCTGTTTGCCTAACTGGCAAGCAGGACACACCTTGTCCTTGGAAAACTACAGCTTAGGTAAACCAATAACTAAGTTGTTTGAACAAATTTTGTTGATGGTTTTAAAATTCAGACGGTTTAACCTCTTATGCCATAACCATTTCTGGTCATTCTTGGTAATCATGCACATAGGATCAGAAGATTCTTTTTTCCAATTCATTTTATACGAGTTTCCAACTCTACTACCAGTTAGTAAAGTGTTACCATGTTGATCCTTAACTAGGCATGCATGAGTTTGAAAATCAACTAACAAACCATTATTATATAGTTGACTAATACTAATCAGGTTATAGCACAAGTTGTCCACAACTAACACATCATTAATGGTTAGATTACCATGGATAATCTTATCCTTACCCATGGTCTTACCCTTCTTGTTATCACCAAAAGTAATCTTAGGTTCAGAACAATCTGCTATATCGGTGAGAAGCCGTCTGTTTCCTGTCATATGCCTGGAACAGTCGCTATGCAGATACCACACAGATTCCTCTGGACCATCATTCACTTGTACCTTAGATTGGTCGTCTGCCATCAAGCATGTTACGGCTTCAGTGTCTTTTTCAGCAGGAGAGTCCTCTGAATTGTTGTCAGCCCATTTGGATTTGTTCTCAACACACATGAAAACTTTCTGGTCCTTCTGATTCTTCTTTTCTTGAATATTTCGACCATAGATCTGAGTTAGCTTCTCCGATATTTCTTTAGCAGAAGAGCAGGACTTGATCTCGTAGAATATGTTTATGTTGATCGATTGATACAGAATATTTCTGGCCAAATTATCCAGGTTGTTGGTCATCTTGTCTTCAGTGGTCCACTCACATCTTGGATTTGAAACCTTTATGGGTCCATCAATAATGACGCTTCACACATCACAATCAAGAGCAGACAAGTGAGCTTGCATTCTCATCATCCAATAGTCACAATTGTCTCTTGACAGAATAGGGATCTCGTTGATGATAGACATGATTCAGGTTCTTGAAATTTGAAAATAGAAAACAGAGCTCTGATGCCAATTGATAGGATCAGCAACAACAATAGAGACGGGAGTCTGGCTATTGATGTCGGCTTAAGAAAACGGTTTGATAGAAATCCTGTTAAGGATTTAAATCACTTTTTATTCTGCACAAACCCTTGCAAACTCTTGAACAATTCAAGTGCAAAAATGTTTGCTCAAGTTTGAAGCTAATAACCAAGAATAAGAAGATGACAGAATGGAAAAGACACAGCAGTTTGTTTATGGATGTTCAGAGCTAACTCTCCTATGTCACCCCTTCTTCCAACCACCGGAAGGATTCACTATAAGTTACTTTGAATCAAATACAGTTGCACGATTATCTCATTGTTGAACAGAACAGACTCTTTTCAACTTACAATATGATGAAGAATATCACTCAGCTAAAACAATGCTTTAATTCTAACTCTCTCTTGATTGAACACACAGTAAAACACAAGAAAGCAGCTCGTTTGTATGCGTAGATTGAATACTCCATAATTCCAGCAGTTCTTCTTTTGTACTTCAGAATCTTTAAATAAGGGACGTGTACCAACGGTCAAATCTTCCATAATGACATGTGGCGAGCTTCCATTAGAACGCCTCCATAGTACACAACAGACTTTGAGCACTAGGATCGTGGCCGTACCAATCTGGTAGTGCCCCAAATATTCTTCAAGGATATTCCTACAAAACAAGTAGTGGGAAAAATATTTTCTTACGTGGCATTAATCAATTGGTTATAACTGGTTGTCGTACTGATCTTCACTAGAAAGTGGAGCAGAAGTAGCGTACAGCTAGTTGATCGTGGGTAGACGGGTGCTAACTTCAAGCAACTGCTCAAGCATAACATTACATGTATTTCACTTAGACGACCTCGTCTAATGAAACTAGACGCCCCCATCTAATAGCAGGATCTATTAGACCACTTGGTCTAGTGGGATTAGACAACATGTCTAATAACACATCCCTTCAGACTAATCTGAAGGAGTTAGACTACACGTCTAACTTCCATTAGTTAAATTGCACGTCTAACTATATATCCCTTCAGACTAATCTGAAGAAGTTAGACTGTACGTCTAACTTTCATCTTTTAGACTACACGTCAAACCCCGTCTATTAGACTGCACGTCTAACTCTGTCTGTTAGACTGCACGTCTAACTCTGTCTGTTAGACTACACGTCTAACTCCGTCTGTTAGATTGCACGTCTAACTCCGTTTGTTATATTGCACGTCGAACTACGTCTGTTAGACTGCACGTCTAACTACGTCTGTTAGACTGCACGTCTAACTACGTCTGTTAGACTGCACGTCTAACTACGTCTGTTAGACTTCACGTCTTACTCAATGTATCTAATGCCAAATCAGTCTAATGAACTTCATTAAGACTTAGTCTAATATAACATGTTTTGGATACACCTGCACCAAAAACAATTAGACGGCTTAGATTGATTTTTATATACATCAAATCATCAAAATTCTAATAGTCAAACTACTTTGACACTTAGTCAAAATAATTTGACCCAACAGTTTAACTTTTCAACAATATAAAATCCCTAATCTCTAAATTCAAACTACTTCATCCTCTTATATTTTCTAAATCTAGAATTGTAAAAGACCTCTTCTTGTTTTGTGAGTGTTCTTCGAGTTCTTTGCTCGATTTTTTTCGTTGAAATCCAGTGATAGTTCAGGTACATTAATCAAGTTCGATGCGTAGTGAATCCAGTGCATAATCACTACTAGATTCGTTGTATCCTAGGAGACAGCCATCTACGATAAGCTCTAGCACAAACGGGAGACGATGGTACTGTTTTAAGGGAAATGTGCTAATCACATGCCTCGAATCAACATCTCAATTGGTGATTTAGTTCTTTGTATATCTTATTTTATTTTTATTTATTTGTAACACCATTTTATATATATTTTATGTTTATCTAAAGACAAGATATCTAACCGAATAGAATATCACAAGTATTCATACGTGCAATGTCTAAAATAAGTCAACATTTCAAAACATTTTTTACTAGATAATTTTCGCCACACAACTCACCTCTCTTTCGAATCCCGAGTGGGATGAGAAAGAAAAATTGTAAACTAAATTAGAGTATATTTTGATTCGATTTCATTAAATTCGGTAACTTACCGTCCTTTTGAACTTGATAAAATGGGACGAATAAAAGACTTTCTTAGATGTCAACATGTCTTAAATGAAATGAGGAATCCGAAATAGTATTTAATAAAATATAGAATAGTTTTGACTTTTCTAGATTCTCCACCTAATTTACTACTCGAGAAATTAGGAAATAAATATTTTTTTGTTTTTCAAATGCGAGTAAAAAAGATTCTGATTTGAGTTTGGTGTTTGATTCCACGTGAGAAAGAGTTTTGATACTATCTCACTATAAAATTTGGTCATTTTTTAAAATATTTCTTTTATGATCATCGTACATGCATATAAGGATAAAATTAAAACATAAATACGCAATTATACTTGTGTCAATATATATGTCCATTGTGCATGCATCCAAGGGCGAATCCAGGATTTTTTTTTCACTAGGATGAATATTTTTTATTAATTAAACTTATTCACGAATACCCCTACTAAAATAAAAATAAATATACAAGATCTAAAAAATGAATGTAATACCCGATTTAATAACAAATTTATATATATATATATAATGGTATCTCGTATTATTGAAAATGTAAAAATAAGACAAGAAAATCTATAAAAATTAACCAACTTTTACATATTATTTAAGTTGCAACCTTCAATTTTTTTAGAATAAAATTTATCTATTATAGAATCTGAATCAATATCTTTAACAAGCTCTCGTTCAATATAAATTATCATAGTATCTGCTAAAAATTCTTCTTCCATCTTATTCCGTTGAATAGTTTTCACATGTTTCATTGCTGAAAATGATCTTTCTGTAGTGGCAGTAGAAACTGGTAAAGTCAAAATAAGTCGAATCAATCTCAATAAAATTATAATTTGATGACTTATTTGTTTCAACTAATCAGCGACACAATTCAATGATAGAAGTCATATTTTGAAAATTCTCTGTAAACGGGGAATGAGGGAAAGATTCTAAAGGGTTTTGAGGGAAAGCTTAAAGAATTACCTTAGCATTCAAATCTGAAGTATTTCAACAAGATTTTGAGGTTTCCATCTTAAAGATTCTAAAGGGTTTTGAGGGAATGCTTAAAGGATTACCTTAGAATTCAAAGCTGAAAAATTTCAATAAGATTTGAGACTTCTACCTTAGAGATGCTAAAGGGTTTCAAAGGCGTGCTCAAAAGGATTACATTAGCGTTCAGAACTAAAGAATTTTAATTGGATTTTGAGGCTTCCACCTTAGTAATGCTGAAGGATTTTGTGGGCAAGTTCGAAATGATTAACTTAGCGTTTAAAGTTGAAGGATTTCAAAAGGATTTTAAGGCTTCCATCTTAGCAATGTTGAAGCTTTTGGACAAGCTCAAAAAGGGTTACCTTAGCATTCAGAGTTGAAAGATTTCAAAAGTATTTTTAAGAATCCACTATAGTGATGCTGAAGGATTTAGAGGGCAATCTCAAAAAGATTACCTTAGCATTTAGAACTGAAGGATTTCCACAGGATTTTGAGGCTTCCACCTTAGCGATGGTAATGGGTTTCAAAGGAAAACTCAAAAGGAATATGTTGGGAAAAAGTAAAAACAAAGTAAAGAAAAGAGTTAATTAAGTGAGGAGTAATTAACTTAGAAATAAACAAAAGCTATGAAACATTAAACAATGGAATTCTGATGATGTTTAGTTGTGAATAAAGCTAAGTTGACTATTTGGTTTTATGCACGTGCATTAGACTATGCTAACTTAAACGTGTTCTAAGCAAGCTAATTAGACGAAGTTAGACGTGGTAGTATAACTCCATTAGACTTGGTCTAATGGGATGCGAAGTTAGACGTGGTAGTCTAACTCCATTAGACCAAGATGCGAAGTTAGACGTGGTAGTCTAACTCCATTAGACTTGGTCTAATGGGATGCGAAGTTAGACGTGGTAGTCTAACTCCATTAGACTTGGTCTAATGGGATGCGAAGTTTGACGTGGTAGTCTAACTCCATTAGACATGGTTGGTCTAATGGGATGTGTAGTTAGACGAGGACGTCTAACTCCATTAGACTTGGTCTAACGGGATGCGTATTTAGACGAGGACGTCCAACTCCATTAACTTGGTCTAATGGGATTCGTAGTTAGATGAGGACGATAACTCCATTAGACTTGGTCTAATTTGATACATAGTTAGACGAGGACGTCTAACTCCATTAGACTTGGTCTAATGGGACGCGTAATTATAATAGTATGTCTAACTCCCTTAGACTTGGTCTAATGGAGCACGTCTAATGCCTTGTTTCAATAGCCGTCTGAAGTTAGCATACGTCTAACCACGATCAACTAGTTGTCTACTACTCCTACTCCACTCACTTCTATGTAGTCTGACAAGCTAGTTAATTGTATAAAATGAACGAACGCCACGTACGCAAATGTCCTTGTAATGGTTTGTCCAGTACAAGACAATTTTAGAAGGATATTCGGCGCACTACCAATTCGGTACGACCATGATCCATTTGCTTAGAGTCTGCTAATTTCTAATATTATGGGAGGTCTTCTAATGGACGCTTGCCACATATCCATGAAGAAGATTCGACCGTTGGTGTCCTTCTACTAGAAATAGATGCTCAAGGACAACGGACGAATCACCGGATCAAAAAACAACTGAATTCACAAGCTTACTTTTGCACTTACTGATTTCTTACATTCTTCAAGTTCAAGAGAGAAAGAATCAATTACTGTCTAGATGTGAGAATATTGTTGAAATATTGTAAGTTGAATAGAGGTTGTTCTGTTCAATAGAGAGTTAGCTAGTTCAGTAAGCTGTATTTGATTCAAAGTATTTAATGGATATCCTTCCGGTTGTAGAAGAAGGGGTGACATAGGAGGGTTTACTCCGAACATACATAAATAACTCCTTGTGTTGTTTACTTTCTGCCATTCATCTTCCATTAGTTCAAAACTTCAAATCCGACGAACATTTCCGCACTTGAATCTGTTTCAAGAGTTCGAAGGATTTGTGAAGAATAGAAACATATATTAATCCCTCACAGGATTATTATCGAATCGTTTATCATAAGTTGTTATCAATAGTCAGACCCTAGTCTCTATTGTCAACACCGATCCTAACAGATTACCTTAACGTTAAGAGTTAAAGAATTTTCAATAGGATTTTGAGGCTTCCATTTTATCCATGTTAAAGTATTTCAAGGGAAAGCTCAAAAGGATTACCTTAGCATTTATAGCTAAAGGATTTCAAGAGGATTTTTAGGATTTCACCTTAACGATGCTAAAGGTTTCTAAGTCAATATCAAAAGGATTACCTTAGCGTTCGGAGATGAAGGATTTCACAAAGATTTATACGCTTCCACCTTAGCGATGGTTTCGAGAGCAAGCTCAAAAGGATTATTTAAGAGTTCCGAGTTAAAGGATTTCAACTGGATTTTGAGGCTTCCATCCTAGCGCCGTTAAAGGGTTTTGAGGTCAAGCCAAAAGGATTACCTAAGCTTTTGAATATGAAGCATTTCAACATAATTTTTAGGTTTTAACCTTAACAATGCTAAAGGGTTTCGAGGGCAAGCTAAAAAGAATTACCTTAGCATTTAGAACTGCAAGATTTAAACATGGTTTTGAGGCTCCCACCTTAACAATTTTAAAGGGCTTCGAGGGCAAGCTCAAAAGGATTACCTTAGCTTTCAAGAGCTGAAGCATTTCAAAATAATTTTGAGGCTTCAACCTTATAAATGTGTTATAGTCCATGAATAAAAAACTGTACCTCCCACGGTCCTTTGGAACACTTGGGCTAGAGATTCGGACGGGAATTCTGTTTTTGTAGCATAACAATATTTTAATTCTGTTTTATGTTTCCCACTAAACTGATTGTTGATTAAGTCTCTAAAAGTTATTGTAACAGAATTATGACCGACTACTCTTGGGTAATTCAGCCGCTATATATGGCGATGCCCACCTCCCTTTTGGGTATGAATAAAAACATTGTGAAAGTTCTTAGTCTCAATTATATTTTATGTCTTGATCTTCTATCTTGGACTGTTAGGTAGGTTTTAGTAGTATTCTCTTCTCACCTTGGTTTCTTCTTTCCTTTAAACCTTGAATTCTCTTCTCATGATATTTTCGCTACACTTTGAATATAGATTCTTGCTCGGTCCCAGCAATCAAGAACTCGATTCTTGAAACTAAGAACTCAAAACTCTAAGCTACGAATCAGGTTGTAACATCTTGGTATCAGAGAAAGACGATTCTCTAAACGATAGAAACACGCCAGCAAGCAGAGATGGATTCTCTAAAGTCTCTAATCGAAGGCTTGTCCCAACAAACAGCTGCTATGCAAGCTACAATGGACCGAAAATTTGATGCGACTGAAGAAAGAATGGTAGTCATTGAAAGTGGGGCGTCTGGAAATGGCCAAGATCCCCGCACTAGATCCTATGATGATCCTTCTTGCCACGGTCCTTCCTCATTTAGGCCCCAACACCCTAGCCAGAATCGCGACCCACACTATGTTCCTCCAACCCGGCTAACCAAGGTCGACTTTCCTCGATTTGATGGGCCTGATGTGGAGGGATGGCTAATATCCGCCGAGCAATTTTTCAGGGTGGACAAGACTAGGGATGCTACTAAATTAGAAATTGCACTCATTCCCTTTTCTGGCAAAGCAAGAATGTGGTATGGGTCTTATCTCCACAAATGTAACTATATGGAAGCTTTATCTTGGGATGTGTTCAAGAGAGACCTTATGATGCAAATTGAGCCCTCTATACATGATACTCCAATGAGACAATTAATGAATCTAAAACAGGTTGGTTCTGTTCACGAATACAATCTTCAATACATGTCTATCTATCAAAAACTCTATAGCATGCCAAGGAAATACGTAATAGATTGCTACTTATCTAGGTTGAGGGAGGAGATTGCAAACTGCATTGGGCTGCGATTTCCTGAATCTTTAAATGAAGCCATGGCCATGGCCAAGGTCCATGAAACAACATATAAATCCCTGATGAGCAGCGGACACCTATACAGCGTTGAGCCGCCGCTACTGCCCAATCCAGTCAATGTTATACCAAACTGGCAAAGCACGAACAGAACACCATACATCAAGCCGAGCTCATCATATGGGTCCTCTTTAAGTGCAAACCGGGTCCATATTAAGCAATTAGACCCAGTCTCAATGGATGAAAAGAGAAAGAAGGATTTATGCTACACTTACGATGAAAAATGGCAACCCAACCACCAGTGTAAATCAAAGTTATTCATGGTCTTCGCCAATAATCAAGAATGCGCCCCAAGTTTCCAAGAACCCGCTCTAGAGATAGTTTTTGGTGATTCCCCTTTGCATATTGAAGTAGTGAAAGAGCCTGCCATTTTGCTACATGCACTAAACGGTTAAGAAAACTTTCAAACACTCCTGATTCTTGGCAAGATCGGGAACCTGTCAGTTGTGATTATAATTGATACAGGCAGCACTCATAACTTCATTAATAGCAGGTTAATAAAGAACATTAGCCATAAAATCCTTCCCACCCAATTGTTATCGGTCCGAGTGGAAGACGACTCTAAAATTCTTTGCTCTAGCTTTTGCCAAGATCTGGAATGGTCTATGGAAGGTAAATTTTATCAAACGAACATGAAGGTGCTAACCATGATAGGGTAAGATATTGTGATGGGCATCGAGTGGCTGATTACTCTAGGTCCTTCCAAATGGGACTTCGAAAAACTAACCCTTTTCTTATGAAAAAAAAGGGATAACCACGGTCGTGCAAGGCATACCCCATACACAGATCACCCTAATACAGGGTGACCATCTAGAGAAGTTTCTAAAGAAAGGCAATGTTGCTGTCATGGTCCAAATGAGAAGTGAAAACGAAGCCCAATTTTTCTCACTCACTACA
This sequence comes from Impatiens glandulifera, assembly GCF_907164915.1. Classification (NCBI taxonomy): domain Eukaryota; kingdom Viridiplantae; phylum Streptophyta; class Magnoliopsida; order Ericales; family Balsaminaceae; genus Impatiens; species Impatiens glandulifera. The sequence goes on along the minus strand of NC_061870.1, from coordinate 5,435,563 downwards.
ATGGCGCCAGAAGATATCCCTGAAGACCTTCAGCAGATGCTAGATGACTTCAGCCCAATATTCCAGCAACTTGAAGACTTACCACCAGCCAGGGAACAGGATCACCGCATCCCACTAAAGGAAGGCACGGAAGCTGTATGTCTGTGTCCTTACTGGTATCCTACCCTATAGAAAATAGAAATTGAACATTTGGTCAACGATATGCTGGACAGGGGAGTCAAAAGGAGAAGCCACAATTCTTTTGTCTCCCCTGTGGTACTAGTCTGGAAGAAAAACTTATCTTGGAGATTGTGTATTGATTATAGATGGCTAAACTTAGCAACCATCAAAGATAAGTTTCCTATCCCGGTCATTGAAGAATTAATGGAAGAATTGCATGGGCCCAGGTTCTTTTCCAAGCTGGAATTGCGTTCAAGGTTCCACCAGATAAGGATGCACCCAGGTGAATACCACAAAATAGCATTCCGGACTCGCGAAGGCCTGTATGAATTTTTGGTGATTCCCTTTGGCCTAACCAATGCTCCATCCTCCTTCCAAATCATATTGAACACAACTCTGAAACCATTCCTAAGTAAATTCGTGCTAGTATTTTTTGAAGACATCCTAATATACAGCCCGAGTTGGAAGGAACATATCCACCACTTACATAAGGTACTTTCAATACTGCAACATAATGAGTTATTCCTTAATAGGGAAAATGTAATTTTGGGTGCAAGCAAATTTCCTATCTAGGCCATATTCTTGATGAGAATCGTGTAGCCACTAATCCAGCGAAACTAGAAGCAATGAGCACTTGGCCAGTTCCAGAATCTACTAAGCAATTGAAAGGGTTTCTTGGTCTGACCGGATACTATAGAAGATTTATAAAAGGTTACGGCTCTATAGCACGACCCCTCACTTCCCTGTTGAAAAAAGGTCAGTTTGCATGGAATGAAGAAGCTGAAGATGCATTTCTGTTGTTGAAGCAGCGTATGCTTTCCCCTCCGGTCCTAGCGCTTCCCAACTTCAATATTCTCTTTGTAGTAGAGATCGATGCAAGTGGAGCTGGTATAGGGGCAGTATTAATGCAAGAAGGATGACCCATTTCATTCATAAGCAAGGCAATTAAACCAGAGAAGTTACCATCATCCACATATGAAAAGGAACTGATGGCCTTGACCTTTGTGGTGGAGAAGTGGAGATCCTACCTTAGATATAAGCAATTCATTGTGAAGACCGATTATGAAGCTCTCAAATACTTGCTGGAACAAAGAGTTCAAACCCCGGAATAAGAAAAATAGCTCTACAAATTGGTGGGATATGATTTTGTTGTTCAATATAAAAAGGGCAAAGAAAACCTAGTGGAAGATGCTTTGTCCAGGCAGGTAGTAGGGGTCCAATGTGCAGGGATTTTTGTCTATGACACTGCTATCCAAACACAAATTCAAGAAAGCTATGAATAAGATCCCAACTTAGCCAAAGTCATTTGTGAAATTTGTGATAATGTTGATTCTCACCCTGAATGCTCATATGACCAAGGGATGTTAAGAAAAAGGGACCGACTAGTGGTGGGAAAGAACAACGATCTCAGAAATACCTTAATTACAGCCATGCAGAAGGGGGACATTCGGGACACTGGTCACCTAGAAGAATATGCAACTAGTATACTCATGTCCAGGGATGCTGAAAGATATTAGAGAGTTTGTTCGAACCTATGAAGTTTTCCAAAAGAATAAATCAGATAATTCAGCATATAAAGGTCTGCTTCAGCCCTTAGCAATTCCTAGTCGATTTTGGGAATCGGTCTCCATGGATTTCATTGAAAACTTACCCAAGCCAAAGGTAAAAGTGTTATATTTGTTGTAGTTGACAGACTATCAAAAATGGCCCACTTTATGAGTCTGCAACATCCTTTTCTGCCTGGACCGTAGCTGAATCATTTATGGACAACGTTTCCAAGCTCCACGGAATGCCGACAACCATCATTATCGATCGGGACAAAGTGTTCTTGAGCACCTTCTGGCGGGAATTCTTAAAGATACAAGGAGTAAAGCAAGCTCTATCCACAGCTTATCACCCCCAGACGGATGGCCAGACCGAGATAGTCAATAAATGCTTGGTCACTTATTTACGTTGCATGGCTGGCCAAACTTCGAAAGATTGGGTACACTGGTTTCCCTTGATTGAATGATGGTATAACACTAATTTCCATACAGCAATACAAACAATGCCTTTCGAAGCAATATATGGATACCCTGTCCACACACCGTATGTAGTAGGAGACTCGAGAGTGGAAGAGGTGGACGTATCATTAACAGCTAGGGAAGCCACACTCCAACTCATAAAATTCCATTTGAAAAGAGTCCATAATCGTATGAAGCAGCAACAGGAAAAAAGAGAAAAGATGTCACGTTGCAAGTGTGTACTAGGCATTGGTGAAGTTACATCCATATAGACAACGCTTGGTCTAGAAGTTATTCCACAAGCTCTTTCCAAAATATTTTGGACCATTTCAAGTGCTGGAAGGATTGGGGAAGTTGCTTACAAGCTAGAACTCGGGACCGACACCAAGATATACAATGTCTTCCATGTCTCGCAATTAAAATCATTCCAAGGAACCCCTTATGCTATTGAAAATATTTCCCAACTTAGTACACAACCAAACAAGACCGACAAAATTGTGGGTGAATAAGACATCATGGTGCATGGGGAAATGAAAAGACAATTGGTTATCAATTGGGATGGGCCCAAACAGAAGACCAAACTTGGGAAGATGTTGAAGTGATAAGAATTCAAAGCCCAGAGATGCTGGAAACAAGGAGGCAAACAAGACAAAAGTCTCTTCATAGAGATCGAAAAACTTTTGATGGGGGAGATGATGTTACGGTCCACGAACAAAAAATAGCACCTCCCACGGTCCTTTGGAACACTTGATCTAAAGACTCAGGCAGGAATTCTATTTTTGTAGCATAACAATATTTTAATTATGTTTTTCTGTTTCCCACTAAATTGATTGTTGATTAAGTCCCTAAAAGTTGTTGTAACAGAATTATGACTGACTACTCATGGGTAATTCAACCACTATATATGTTGATGACCACCTCCCTTTTGGTATGAATAAAAGCTTTGTGAAAGGTCTTAGTCTCAATTATATTTTATGTCTTGATCTTCTATCTTGGACGGTTAGGTATATTCTATCAGTATTCTCTTCTCACCTTGGTTTTTTTTTCCTTTAAACCTTGAATTCTCTTCTCATAATATTTCCGATGCACTTTGAATATAGATTCCCTCTCGGTCCCAGAAATCAAAAACTCGATTCTTGAAACCAATAAATCAAAACTCTAAGTTACGAATCAGGTTGTGACACAATGCTGAATGGTTTCGAGGGGGCAAGCTCGAAAGGATTATCTTAGAGTTCGGAGCTAAAGGATTTCAACATGTTTTTTATGCTTCCACCTTAGCGTTGCTGAAGTGTTTCAAGGGGAATCTTAAAAGGATTACCTTAACGTTCAAAGTTGATGGATGTCTAAATGATTTTAAACATACTTATAATCTGAAATAAATAAAGAGTCCAAATATCGTGTGGGTAAACAAACATCCTTAACCGTTGGGTTAGAGGGTATCACCTAAGAAGGTTTTGATGTATTTTTTTTAAATGCCACTCATTTTTAGACTAGATATCTGATAAATTATCCATGGAGATTTTTCTATAGTGTGACGACTAGAAGACCAGACACATTATGTTTTTTTCAAAACTTTCATTACAAATTCTGAGTTTTCTCCCATTAGAATGTAACATGTCGATGAAAAATTCGTAGTAATTTGGATAAACGTTTTGATGATTTTATGCTCAATGCTCTTAGTATGGACTAGAGTTTTGGCTTACAATCCACTAGGAAAAGATTCGCATCGACCAGCGACCGAGATACTCATTGTGCACATTTTTTTACAAAAACAAATTCCCTAGTAAATTTGAGGGTTTAAAGAACAATATGTGGATAAAAATGTATCTTTAGTGTAAAAACTAGATGATATTGAAATTGCAACAATCTTAAAAAGAATGAGGAGTCTTGCGAAATTTGAGACAAAAATTGAAGTCTTAACTTGTTCCAAGCATTTTTAGTTGGAGACAAGTTCTTTGAAATTGAACCGAAAAATGTCATGCTCGTCGCTTTCGAATGTTCCTAATATGATCAGGAATTTGCACTAGGACACGACTCGCTGGAGAAAGGCCTTTAATAGCTAGCTCGAGGAGCGTTATGTTTACTACCTTGGGAAATCCCTAGTAATACTATGAATCTTATATAAGAATGCGATTTGTTGGGAAATGATCTTTACAATTACATTCAAGGGTCATACATCTTCCGCCTTTGGAAGTTCCTAGTATGATTAGGAATTTCGTATAAAGAGACGAATTACTAGAGGAAGACCTTTAACAACTAGCTAGAAGAGCGTTGTGTTTTCTACCTTGGGCATCCCTTGTAAGACTAGGATTTTTTATTACTTAAATCTTTTAACTAAACTTACTGGTTCTTGATCTCAAGGATCGAGTGGGAAATTTGTGTTCAAAATTCAGCGAAAAAATTATGTGAAGAAGAATTTAAAGATTATAGGAGAAGAATAAGCAAAGATGAGAAAAAAATCTGCTAGTAGATACCTAACATTCCAAGATAGAGAGTAAAATCAGAAAATACAATTGAGATAATGAACTTTCAAAAAGCTTTCATTCATGTCCCATTGGGGAAGTGAGTTCAACATATATAATAGTTGAATTACCCTAGAATATTCAGTTGTTACTATTACAATAGATGCGAGGGATTTAACCAAAATCACATTCGTGGAAAATATAATCAAAATTATTGTTATGGAACAGAATAATAGAAACCCCACAACAATATCTAGCCCAAGTGCTCAATGTGCACATTGGAGGGTGTTGGGTATATTCATGGATCTTAACATTATCTCCCCATTAAAAGTTTGTCGGCCTTGATGAAGAGACTTTGATCTTATGTGCTTCCTTGTTTCCAGCATCTCCGAGCATTGAATGCATATCACTTCAGCATCTTTCCAAGTCTGGTCTTCTGTTTGGGCCCCATCTCTATTGATCTACAACTGTCTTTTTGTTTCCCATATAAATAAGTTTAAAAAACTTTGATGTTTTAGAAACGCTTTGAAAGAAATGAACTCTTTGCATTTTAACAATAGGACAGGTTGAAAAATGAAAAGTTTTATACATAATAGTATGAAATACACTTTTTACAACATTAAAAGAAGGATGTCATAATCGTTTGTGTAAAAGAAATGAATCAGAAACAACATTTAAAGAAGAATAAAGTGCATTATTATGATTTTTGTTAAAAATTGGACTGTCTTCAATGAAGTACAGATTCTTCATTCTCTTTCCCAGATTTACTATGAACCTTCTCTCAAGATTCTGCGCATAACAGCAAAAGAATTAATGATTTAGAGTCAAATTTTAAGAAAATACATCTCATATTGTTATCTATGTAAATTTTGAAACTGCAATTAAGTAATATTTAAAAAATGGTGAATATAATACATCTTTAAACTTCAAACAATTAAGAAGTTTAATAATTCCTATTTCAGTTATATTTCTACTTTATCCATCAACTAAGTATAAAATTCTAGATTCATCAAGTTTTCTTATATATAAAAAATGCATTCTTATTAATTATATATATATATATACTCCATAATAAATAAGCCACATATATGATACGTTTGTTTGTTCATTAGTGCTGAAATCATATTCAAATGAATTAAGAATACAGTTAGAAAACTTATCTACAGATGAAGAAGATCCATTTGCCTTGTTCTTGAAATCTTACATTTTCTTCAATAACTGATTATACATTTTGTATTCATCCATGGAAGGTTCCTGGAAAAATCATCTTTGTCTATAGTGGAATGAACAAAGTAGTTGATGGTCTTTTCTTGATTGCATTATCTTTTGGTTGTTTTACGACTTTGGATATCCAATCAACTTAAAGTAGTCATCCATGATGTGTCATTTACCTCCAAAATTAGTGCAGCATGCACTCTTGTTCTTGTTTGCAGGATAATAAACTCTTTCATCTTCTTTTTTTTACCACCATTGCATATTTTTGAAAAGACCTTTTCTAGTTAGTTCTCCTCTCGATATTCTGAAGAGTAGTAAAATATTTTTATAAACGTTTGGCCATTGATCTTGTATGAGAATTTAATTTTTGACATACTCGTATTATCATCAAGCTCCATCAGAAATTGAAGATGCTTAAGTTCCTCATCATCTTGAAGAATTTTTTCTTCAAAAAGTCATTCATCACAAATAAGTCGAATTCCTTTATATTTGCATCTTCTTAGAGGTTTTAACCCCATCATCTCATCCCAAAGAAATATCACCTTAGAATAGTATTCTTTTAAGTCAAGGTCACCTTGTTGAACGAAGTTAATATCCTTTTAAAGGTTATACCTCCTTGGACCATTATTTTCTTCATATCTAGACTTATCTCAAGCCATAGATCACGGCTGGTTTTCTTGGATTGAAATCGTATTTCAATCCTTGCCTCTATCCTATTCAGAATCCTTGCATCCTCTTGATCTTTTAGTTTTGGATATGAACCATCAATAAAATCTATCTTAACTTTCACTTAAAGAGCAAACCTAATACTTAGAATCCATTCGAAATAAGTTTCTCTTCCAGTAAGAACTGCTTAGGTAATATTTAGGCATAGATAATATATTGAATGTATATGAATAGGATCATTGTTGTATTTCATTTTCGTAATTATTTTGTTAGGGTTCTGGTTTAGATTATGACTGCTAGGGTTAGAGATTTGAGTTATAGTTAGTGTACAAGTAAGAATCAAAACTCTTTTTGACTTTAAGATCATTGGCATAAGAGTAGTATACAATTCTGTTAAATTTCAGGAAGTTGAGATTCAAAACTTATTTTTATATTCAATGATCTAGAAGTTATGTCTTACTTTGATAGAATCGGTAAATTGTCTTCTTCTTCGCCTAGATTTTCTTTGGTACCATTAACAAAATGATCGGAGATCGATTTGATAAAATTTGTAGCTAGAGATTTGAGAGTGAATAGATGAGGTAGAGGATGTAGAAGTTGAGAAAAATGAAAATAACCTGGTTAGGGATTTCTTATTATTCGGTCACTATTTATATTGCATCAATTACAAAATGAGTAACAAACGGTTATCTTTAGTCTAAATAAGTCTTTAAACTTTTTTTAGGAAAATGGTTTAGCACAATTTTATTAAAAAGACTAAAAAGTGGGAGGGTCAAGAATCAAAATAGATAAACTCTAGTTTTGATTATAAGATGACAAACAAACAACTTTAAAGTTTCTAAATTGTAACAATCATACAACAGTATAAACAAATATTACAATTAACGTTCTCAATCTTTGTTGTTATTGCCATATTCAATTATTATTATTTCCATATTCGCCTTGTAGGACATGTTGCTTTCTTCCATTTCTCCTTCCTTGCTCATACTTCACGAAAAATGATTGAATTATAGTAGATGATGATGTATGTTTTCTCCCATTGTTTATCCTACCTATATATGAACATGTACTGATCTGATAAAATGACTTTTTTAGAATTTTAGGGCTTTTATCAATGTTTTTCTCTACTTCAACTGATCAAAAACCCTAGTTTCCTCCTCACTTTTCTCCTCTGTTATTTATTTGTTTTTTTTTCTTTTGCTTGTTCCTATTCCTTATCTTTAGATTTAACTTCTTCAACATCTCATGTTTCTTCAATTTTATTGTTTTCTTCCTTCTCTAATTCATCCTTGTTTTCTTCCTCTACATTTTCCTCATTTTTTTTCTTTTTATCACTATCCTTGACTTCCACAATATGCTCTTACATTCTTGATTCTTCCGTTTTATTTTCCTGCTTTTCTGCGTCCTGAGTTTTCAGGATTTTCTACTATTCCTAAATTGCTTTGCACATTTAGTACTAGCATGTTAGAAAGTATTGCAGAAATCACACATGTTTGGCCTTCATTCATTATCTTCTTGTCAACAATTGTCATATTCTATGGCAGTGTATTTTGAGGATGCACTTCAATGCTTATTCTAACAAAAATAAGGTGCTCTCCTCCCTCTATAATTGGGTACATATATAATCGTTTCCCCAATAGACTATCAAAGTGACTTAGATCTTCTACATTATACATGTGTGCTCGAATGTTCCTAAGCTTAAACCAAATTTGGTTTGTTTCCTTTGACTTGCTTAAAAGGTTCGATTCTCTATACCATCTCTCTATCTTCATACAGTTATATCAAATGTAAGTATGCCCAAGTTTCATAATATCATTCAAGTTTGTCCCCTTCTTAAATTACAGAAAATGGAGATCATGAATGTTTACAGATATCTTTTTCAGTCTCTTCTGCTCCCATTGTTTCAGTAGTGCCTCATTGGTGATTGGCAAAGATACACTTTTTTCCTATGTAGTTCCCAATAGTTACATTTTCCCATTCTTGGTCACATTTCTCCTCTATTTCAGAGGAAATTTAAATTTAAAAGGAGAGTTGAGAATCTCAACTTTTGTTTTAAACTCACCCAACTAGATTTGAAACCTTTGTATTTTGCTTGTTCTTCTACTTTTTTTATTCATTCTTTTTCCATACTTCATTAACCTTCCATCTTGAATTGCTCCGGATATGATAGATCTTTAATTTTGGGGACTTTATCAACTCTCTCATTATTTCCACAAACCAGTTAACTATCATTTTATATTTTCTTTCTTTAGTAAATTTCAATCATGAAGGTAGTGTACATTCAATTGGATGTTAGTTTGCTAGATTTTAACTTTATTGAACATAATCTCTCATTTTTTTGCATGCATCAATACCTTTGTGATTTATTCTTAAGTCCGAAGAAATTTTCTCTTTTGTTATACACAACTTTACATATTCCTTAATTTTTCCTATATCTTCATCAAAACTTTGAACATTTACTAGTTCTTTACCTTAATTGCTTTCATGTATAGTTTCATATACATTTTCCTTGGCTTTCCTATTGATTTCAGGTTCAACAACATCCTTTATACTTTCCAAATCAAATTCTTGAACTTCCTTTGTCTTGTTGCTTTTCTTTCTTCTCATTATTGTAGAAGAACAAAATTATACAGCAAAAAGAGTAGATACAGAACAGAGTAATGTGGAATACATGAATACTCTGTGCAATAGAACATGAACTGAACCGCGATCATCCTCAATCAATCGCAAACAAAGATTTCGCGACCAAAATTTGCGACCATTTTCCTCACCTTGTTCAAACTCTGTCCGATGTTTATTAATTTCGCAACTTATTACCCTAGACGATTTTCCGAACGTGTCAGACGATAGTGACTCCGATCATGTTTCCCATAACCGACGACCAAATCAATCAACCGAATTTTGCGTTACTAACGTGTCGATTATACCAAACGTGCTTCACCGTGCAGATTATGTCGATTGCAAGTCTTTAGACTTATAATCAACCTAATGTTGGAATGAAAAATTAAATATAGTTATTAATTATCTCAAGACAGTTCATAACAAATTATGAACTAAGAAACTTACTTAATTCATACATTTTTTTCATATTCACCGTATTTACAAAAAAAAATCAATTTCCGAAAAATATTCTTTAAAAATAAACTTTGAGAAATGAATCTGGATAAATGGAAGCTTCTAATCAACTTAGAATGTTTTCTCAGTTGATTTGGAGTAAATGAGTTGTAAGCATGATCAAAAGGATGATATTTTAATCAAAACCCGATTTGTGTATGTTCTTGATTTTATTTTTTGGAATTCTAAGATCGATTGAGAGATACTATGGAGATGGAATAACTACTTAGAATGATTCATGGGTAATCGGGTCCTTTTGGAGCAAGTGATAGGTTCTAACTTATACCAAAATGAAATCGCCCTATTTTGAGAAACACTACTCTATTTGTAATTAACTGGCGGTCTCTAAACACAAATACAAATTAGATGATTTTGAGAAGTGAAAATAAAGAATTTTCTACAAGTCTTCAACAAAACCCATAAAAAATGAATAATTGTTATCAAGATGAGAGATCATAGTACCCCCAAGAACATTTCTATAGAGTAGAATCACAATTTGAGAGTTATGAACTCAATTTAATCCAGTAACTATCTAACATTCAAGATATAGCTGAATGGATTAAAAATAAGAGCAAACATTAGTAATAATAAATAAGTTGAAGATTCAGGAACAATGAGCAATAGTTCAGATGCATTCAAAGTTGTAAAAAAAAACCTTACATTTAGTGAGAGAAGAATTGATTAATCACCACCAGCCTTCTGGTAAACGTAAGTCAACCCACACTTGCCGCAGTAGTGGCGATCGAAGTGATTAGCCATGAATGTCCCCGCACCACACTCGGCGTTCGGGCACTCCTTCCTCATTTTCTGAACCTTGCCAGCATCGTCGACAGTGTAGAACTGAAGGACCGCGAGCTTAACCTTCTTCTTCTTATGCTTGAGCTTCTTGGGCTTGGTGTAGGTCTTCTTCTTCCTCTTCTTGGCTCCACCGCGGAGACGTAGAACAAGATGAAGAGTAGATTCTTTCTGGATGTTGTAATCAGCTAATGTTCTGCCGTCCTCGAGTTGTTTACCGGCGAAGATGAGACGCTGCTGATCCGGTGGGATGCCTTCCTTGTCCTGGATCTTAGCCTTGACGTTGTCTATGGTATCGGAAGATTCAACCTCTAGGGTTATCGTCTTACCCGTTAGGGTTTTCACGAAGATCTGCATCTTCACTTGATTGATTGCCCTAGCCTAATCTATTAGGAATAGGAAAAACGGAATGAATGAATGGAAGGGTAATGAAAGCTAACTAGGGTTTTCATTCAGGTTTGATCCTCATTGTGGACCGAGCCATTTTAATTTTTCAAATTGTAGATTGTGGCCCAAATCAAACCTCATAATTCAAGGACATTGAGTGGCCTTAAATAATGGGCTTATCGTTTTTTATTGAATAAAACCTAATTCACTTTATCGGTACAACTCAAATCTCGCAAATCTGGTAAGGTCATCTGTTTTATTGTAAGAAAAATATAGCCCTAATTTTGAAATAAAGTTTTATTAAGGCGTTTGTTCAAAATATAAAAAAATTCTCACCCATGATGGAGACGGAATTACATAGCCAAATATAATAAGCTGAAACAATACAAATAAAATTCTCTTCTCACGTTAAGTTTATAGTGACTAAATATAGTTAGTAACTTAAATTCAATAGGAACAAAATATTTCAGTCTCTATTAATTATTAATTCGTTAATAGTAACCAAAAAAAATATTTTTTAATTTTATTAACCTAATAATATGGACCAAATTCTAGTCTTTATTAATCATTTTAATAAAGATTATATAAAAAAAAAAAACTCAATAGTCTATAGCCTCTCATGACTGTAATTTACTCAAAAATGAATAATATGATAAGATAGTTAGTTGGCTCGTAGAAACAATGCAGGAGTTAATGAAGTGTCCAAAAACCAAGCTTTACACTATCAATTAAGTCCAGTTGGAAAGTAAATAAAATTTAGAAAAAAAACACTTAATAGAAAGTTAAAACTTAGGTACAATACAAAGGCAAAACTTATTTGGGAGATTTTAAATCAAAGGTTGAGATTCTAAAATCTTCTTTTTAAGTTTAAATTACCCTCTGAAATTGAAGAGAATTGCATTAAAAGTGAAAATATGTAGTTGTTGGGAACTACATAGGAAAGAATCGTGTATCTTTCCCGGTTACTAAGGATGTCTTGTTAAAGCAATGGGAGCACATTGGAATAGAAAAGGTATTTACAAATATCAATAATCTTTATTTCCTGAAGTTCAAGTAGGAAACAAATCTGGAGAATATTCTAAAGTTGGGGCATACTTAGGTTGGGTCAAACTACATAAAGTTGGAAAGATAATTTGAAGGAATTAACCTACTTAGCAAACTAAAAGAAACAACTCAAATTTGGTTCAAATTGAGGAACATCCGGCTCATATGTACAATACAAAAGCACTTAGTCATTTTGTTAGTCTCTTGTGAAAACCATTATATATGAACCCAATCACGGAGGAAAGAGAACACATCACATGTGTTAGGATAAACATTTAAGTGCATCCTAGAAGTACTCTACCAATAAAATGACAGTGATTGACAGAAGAGGTAAGTAAACGTCATGGATATTTAATATGAATGGAAGTCAAACAGATGTGCGTTCTGCAATACTTTTGAACATTCCAATAATAAATGTGCAAAAATAATTGAAGAACAATAGGAAAACCTAATAGTTCAGGAACAGAAGTAAAGCCCGAAAGTTCAAGAGTAAAAGGAAAGTCTGAAAGTTCAAGAGCATAATAAAAAAAGCCTAGGAAAATGAAACTAAAGAATCGGGAACTAGAAGGCATTTAGAGGAAACTAAAAAAAATGGAGAAGTAGAGGATGAAAATGTTGAATATTTAGAGGAAGGAGAAGATGAAGAATTAGATGAAGGAGAAGATGAAGAATTAGATAAAGAAGAAGATGAAGAATTAGATGATGAAATGAAGAATAATTAGAGGAAGAAAAAGGTGAATAATTAGGGGATGAAAGAAATAAAAAAATTAGAACATGGAAGTGATAGAAAAGTAATGGAGAAAAGTGAAGAGCAGACTATGAAAGTAGATCGAAGCAACTCAGACAAAGTTGAAGTCAAGGAACGTAGGCAAATATGAAGTTTTTGAAATATTGAAACAAAACTTATTTTATCAGATAAGTGATGGCTCAACTAAAGTAAAGTTAACCCAAGGAAATGATGTAAACATAGCTCACATACATACATCATCATATGCAACAGTTCAATCACCAATAGCAATGTCTAGAGACAAACATGTGAGGATGCAACGTGAATATAATCGCTGGGATTCGTGGAATGCAGATTGACATTTGAAGAATCCAGATTGGGTTTATAAAACAAAGTAATAGTAGCCAAAGAGAAGGTTAATAATAGAATCAAAATTTTACAACTTTAGGTCTGGTATGTTTTTTGTTGTTTGTTATTGTAATCTCTATTTATTTGTGTAAATACTAAAAATCTATATCCCAATTTATAATATTAAAATAATTAATTTGAATTATTTTTAATTAATAATATCAAAATAATTAACCTCATGGCCGAAAACACATTTAAAACAATTAATTAGGATTAATTAGTGTGTTAATTAATCAAATTAATTAAGGTTTAGGGCCAAAATAAAATAATAAAATAAAAGTATTTGGGATAAATGTTGTACCCATATTAAAATAATTTAAAGAAAATGTAAAGGACAAAAATAAATAATTTTGATGAATTTGTGTATCTATTTCATCTGAAAAAATATTATTTATTTAAATCCTAATCATGTACAAAAAAAAATGGTAAAATATTTGTCATATTTTTTTTAATATTTTTTTAATTTAAAAAGATCAAAATTAAAACCAAAAGGGTGAAAAAAAAATCCATTTCAAATAAATCCTTATTGATTTAATAAAAATAACGCATCAAAGATGGGTATCCTAAAGGAGCGAAAAATTACTTAACAATATCATCGAGGAGTATGAGCAAGCTAGGAAAAATAAAGAGGAGGAGAACCAAGTGTAAGAACAGGTTGTAGTAGGACTTGAAACCTATAGCCTTTGTTGTCATTTTTCACTATCTAAATCTCTCTATAAATACAAACAAGAGAGATGCATGTGTGTAACGAACTAGCAAGTACTTTGTGTAATAACTCATGTTTTCATTGCTCGGAATCAGAAAGAGATGTTCATTCTCTAGGATCCATTTACATGCATATGCATTGAATTATACTTACGTTACACATGCAAATCATCATCTCTTATTCTTCAATCTCATTCACGATGTGCACAGTCGTTATAGTGCAGAGGAAAAGAGATCCAAAAATTAGATGCTTCATCCGCCACGAAATGTATAAAGAAACAACGACGCCTAAAATAGTCTCCACAACTGAACTCAAGAAAATTAAGGCAACTCTCCAGTATGTGACGGAACAATTCGCGCTAATCATGAGTTCTTTAGTTAATTAGCAAATGTCATTCACATCCCAAAACATGTATTCTTCTTCCCGTATTCCTACCCAGCCTATCCCAATCATGTTTACCTCTATCAACCCCAATCCCACTAGTCATCGAACTCAAGAAGAAGTCTCCTATTACAAAGACTCGGAAGAAGATTTTGATCGAACCATAGAGGCTCGATATGGGACTCATGAAGATAAGCTCAACCCCATGGGACCATACAGAAAACCCATTACAATGGTTGATCAGTCACCCTCCACCAAATACGAGCACCAAATGTCTCAAGTTCGGGCCATGTTGGTTAAAATGCAAGTCCATTTTGATAAAATGGTTAAGGGTAAAAGCATTGACGAACATTATGACTAGAAAGACGCCATAAAAATGGCTGAAAGAGCAATCATTCCAATATGTATTAAATTACCCACCATATCCAAATATATTGCGAAAAGCAACTCGTATGTGTTTTTAAAGATGTAAGCATCTACAATGACTCTGTTGCGACTTGAGAGCCAACAGTTCTCCACATATTTCTCTAATACCTCGATAATGTCGTTATACGTTGGTATCACTAGTAAAAGATATCATATTTACAAACTATCGAGTAACTGTCTGTAACATTCATAGAACATTTTATCACGTACCTTAATTTGGAAAGACCGTAAAAGAGGTTTAAAAATATTAATCAAGGGGAAAATGAGAAATTCTCGGTTTTCATAAAAATGTGGAAAGACATAGAAAAGAAAATCAATTACATCCCAAGTGAACAACGAAAAATCACATGATTATAGAAAATGTCAATGACTGATACTATAGGATTCGCAGTCAAGACCTTTCAAAATATGAAAAGTTGTAAAAAATATGCAATAATCTCGATGATGCCATCGAGAAAGAAAGAAAAGAGGAAAAAACAGTCAAAGCGTATCAACCTTCGAATCGATTTCTAAGATCAAATGTTACAGTTTTGATTCCGCTAAAAATATCGTAAATTAAAGTGTATTATGATTATGGGGATTGTGCTAACTTTCTAAATTTAAAAAGAAAGCATGTGAAAGATAAATTCTAAGGTTTTTGGAATGTTTTTACGTGTTTTTAGTTGTTTCAATGTTTTATGACTATTTATGATTGAGATAATTTTATTAATTTTTTTTTTTATTTATGTAGTCCTTATATTTGTTTTATAACTATAATCGTGCAATTTAAGGTATCCATATAATTTTAATTGGTAGGGTCGCGTGTTGTGAGTAATTTGGATATTTTTGTTAGATAAAATGAATTGAGATAATTCATTTCCATATAAATTCGAGCATGATTTAATTAGCATGGATATAAGTCACACCAAATGTCTTTTTATTTGTTTATTTATTTTCTCCTATTTGTTTCATCTTCTATTACCAAGTCTCTTCAATTTCTTATTTTCTCACAATGTTTATTAACGAGTAAGATAACAACAACCACAATGAATCTTTTACCTTTCAGTCAACGAGTAAGATAACAACAACCACAATGTTTATTAACGACGTACGAAACTTGTTGGTGGTAGATCTAAGTCATCCAAGGGAAACACATTCTCCACAAGTCACCATTTAGATCGTCACTTGTTTCTATTTCTCTTTGAATCTCTTTGTTCTTTTTTTGGAAAATGGTTTAGTACAATTTTACTAAAAAGTCTAAAATCAATAATCAAAATTAGACAAACTCTAGTTTTAATTATAAGAAGACTAACAAATGACTTTAGAGTTTTTGAATGGTAGCAATCAAATAACTGTCTAAACAAAGATTACAATTAACGTTCTCAATCTTTCATGTTATTTTTATATTCGCCTTGTAGACTATGTTGTTTTCTCTCACGTCTCCTTCCTTGCTCATACTTCATGAAAGGTGATTGAATTGTAGCAAATTATGATGTATGTATGCTCTCATTGTTAAACCTATATCTGTATGAACCTGTACTGATTTGATAAAATGAATTCTTTTTTAGAATTTTAGGGTTTTTATCAATATTTTTTCTTCCGTTTTATTTTCCTACTTTTCCGTTTCCTAGGCTTTCAGGATTTTCTACACTTCCTCAATTATTTGTGCACATTTAGTACTAACATGTTGAAAATTATTGTAGAAAACAAACTTATTTAACCTCCATTCATATGAGATTTCCATGACTACGGACTTTCCATTCCTATAAGCAATTATCATGTTCTTTGACAGTGTACTTTGAGGATGTACTCCAATGCTTATTCTAGCAAAATTAAGATGATATCCTCCCTCTATAATTGGACTCATATATAATAATTTCCCCAATAGACTAAAAAAATGACTTAGAGCTTCTACATTATACATGTGTGTTGGGATGTTCCTAAGCTTGAACCATATTTAGGTTGTTTTCTTTGGCTTGCTTAGAAGGCTCAATTCTTCAGACCATCTCTTTAACTTCACACAGTTTGATTCAATATAAGTATACCCAATTTTCAAAATATCTTCCAAATTTGTTTTTTTTTAATTACAGAAAATATAGATCATGGATGTTTGAACCTTCTTCAGTCCATTTTGCTCTCATTGTTTCATTAGTGCTTCCTTGGTAATTGGGAAAGATACACAGTTCTTTCTATGTAGTTCCCAACAACTATATTTTCCCATTATTTGACCATTTCTTTTCCACTTCATTGGGAAATTTAAATTCAAAAGAAGAGTTAAGAATCTCAACTTTTATTTTAAACTTACCCAAGTAAATTTGACATTTGTATGCATGATCCTATGCTTTCTTTTCTGCATTCTTTTTTCAGACTTCATTTACCTTTCAACTGAAATTGCTCTTGATAGTATAAGTCTTTGATTTTGGGATTTTATTAGCTCCTTCATTGTTTCACTGACCAATTTACTATATTTTCGTATTTTTCTTTTTCAGTAGGTTTCAATCTTGAAGATAGTGTATATTCAATTGGACAATTATTTATTGTATTTTAGAATTATTGTTAACTTTGTTAAGAGTTGTTTATATTTAGTATTATTTATTTGTTCTTATACGAAATTGTGTTTGAGAAAACAAATATTGGAAGAATATTGACTCTTTATTTAAATTTAATGTTTTGTTCTTATAGTTTCTCAAAAAGAAAAAATAAGACTGGAGAATATTGACCCTCTAGCTAAATTTATAATTTTATAATATTTATATAGGATGATAGATATTTTGAAATCTAATATTTTATCAGTCTTTTATAAGTTTTATTTTGATTTAATTTTTATCCATGTTGAGAGTTATTTAAATTTGAGATTATCTTTTTATTTTTTTTTTGGGGGGGGAGGGGAACGGTTAAACTATTTCATTAAAATCTCAAAAGTGGGAGGGTCAGAAATCAAAGCTAGACAATCCCTAACTATGATTAAGGATAACAATCAAAAGACCCTAAAAAACTGATTAGTAGCATTCATATATTCTAAAAAACAGATATTACAAACAGAAAAGACTACATTCAAACCTAACTATCCCAACTTTGGATTTTCGCATGCCATCTATTTTCATTGAGATGCATTCTTCCCCTTTCACTTTCTCTTCCTCTTCCTTTTCCTCTAACGATAAAAGGAGATTGTATTGAAGAGGATGATGAGTATTATTGATTCTTATCTTGAATTCTCTCTTTGTACGAGCCCGTTCTGATTTGATAGAAAGAATTATTTTTGAGAATTTAAGGGTTTTTACCTTTGTTATCTTCAACTTGAATTTCTGTATTCTTGTCTTCATTATCTTCAGCTTCGGATTCAGACTCCACATCGGTTTTAGTATCTTCTTTATCGGCTTTAGAATTCTCTATTTCAACTTTGAAATTATGGGTGTTTTTCTCTTGAGTTTCCTCAACAACAACTTGAGGTTCATCTTCCCTTTTCATCCCGATCCTTCGCATTACAGAAAATTTTATTTTCCTCTTGACATTGATTCTCTTTACTTTCTTTCTTTTGTTGCTTTCCTTTTTCTCAGAATCCTTCTTGCTTTCTTGCTCTGCATTTTCCTCATTTTTGTCTTTTTTATCACTATCCTTAACTTCCACAATATGCTCTCCCATTCTTGATTCTTCTGTTTCAATTTCCTGCTTTTTTGCTTCTCAGCTTTCATGATTTTTTGTTCTTCCTCAAATTCTTTTGCACATTTAGTACTAACATGTTGGAAAGTATTGCAGAAAGCACACCCGTTTGGTCTCCATTCATATGAGATTTTCATGATTGTGGGTTTTCCAATCCTATCAACAACTGTCATGTTTTTTGGCAGTGTACTTTGAGGATGCACTTCAATGCTTATTCTAGCAAAAGTAAGGTGCTCTCCTTCCTCTATAATTGAGTCCATATATAATGGTTTCCCCAATAGACTAGCAAAGTGACTTAGAGCTTTTGCATTATACATGTGTGCTGGGATGTTCTTAAGTTTGAACCATATTTGGGTTGTTTTCTTTGGCTTGCTTAGAAGGCTCAATTATTCAGACCATCTCTCCAACTTCATATAGTTGGATCCAATATAAGTATGCCCAATTTTCAGAATATCATCCAAGTTCGTTCTTTTTTTGAATTGTAGAAAATAGAGATCATGGATGTTTGCAGAAACCTTCTTTAGTCCCTTCTGCTCCCATTGTTTCATTAGTGATTCCTTAGTGTTTGGAAATGATACACGGTTCTTTCCTATGTAGTTCCTAACAACTACATTTTCCCATTCTTTGACGCATTTCTCTTCCACTTCAGTGTGCAATTTAAATTCAAAAGGAGAGTTGAGAATTTCAACTTTTGTTTTAAACTCACCCAAGTAGATTTTACCTTTGTATGAATGATCTTCTCCTTTCTTTTCTGCATTTTTTTCAGACTTCATTTATCTTCCAGTTGGAATTGCTCTTGATAGTATAGGTCTTTGATTTTGGAGACTACATTAGCTCTCTCATTGTTTCCACTGACTAGTTTATTATCTTTTCGTATTCTTCCTTCTTCAGTAGGTTCCAATCTTGAAGATAATGTATATTCAATTGGACGGTTGTTTGCTGTATTTTCTCTTTGTTGAGCATAATCTCTCATTTCTTTGCATGCATCAGTAGTTTTGTGATTTGATTTTTAAGTCCAAAGAGGTTTGCTCTTTCATTATATCCAACCTTCCATATTCCTTCATTTCCCCCTGTTTTCCTGCTGCATTTCTTTAGAATTTATATCAGTAATTGGTTCTTTACCTTTGTTGCGTTCCTGTTTTTCATGGATAATTTTTTCAGCAATCCTATCGATTTCTTTTTCAGCTACCTTCCTTAAACCTTCCATCACAAATTCTGACTTCCTTATTCTTATTGCTTTTCTTTTTCCCATTTTGATGAATAGCAGAACACAATAACAAAACAGAGAAATAACAGAATATGGTACACTAGAAACCCTAACTATTACAGAACATGGTAAACTAGAAACCTTAACCTTCTAACCAAGCTTTGCAGATGAATAAACGACCTAGTTATTAGAGTCAATATCATACTGTTCGTGCTAATTGTGTCGATCATGCCGATCGTATCGATTGTGCCGATTGTGCCGATCGTGCCGATTGTGCGCACGTTCTTGAATTGATAAGAGACTTTGAGGGACTAGCAATCGCGATCACAACAAGCGAAAACCGTGACCTTGATATCATGCCAATCGTGTTGTTTTTTCGTTCGTGTCGATCGTGTCGTTCGTGCCGTGTAAATTTGAGATTATCTATTAGTTCTTCTAGGGATTTCTATTGAAAGTGAACAAATATGCGGAGAAGATTGACCACTATTTTATACTTTGTTCTTATAATTTCTCAATAAGAAGATTGAAGAGGTCATGCTTGGTTAAATTATTTTTAGTATATTTATGATTTGATGCCTAGGTATATTTAAAGGTTATTTATTAGTTCTTCTATGAATTTGTGTATAAATGCAATAATGATGACAACTGACTTTTATTCAATTTTTTTTGTTCTTATAGTTTCTCAAGAAAATGAAAGAAGACTCAAAAGTGGTCATGTTGGTTCAATATATTTTTAGGTATCTTTAAGGTTTGATGTCTAGATATTGTTATCTCTCTTTTTTTTGCTTGATTTTGTTTACTATCATATTGATGTAAACATAGATTTTTTGGGATCTCATATTTCTTTGGATATTCTTTGAAGTTTTCTTTTGAGTTTCTTTATTTTGTATGCGTCAATTTAGTGAGTCGACACTAATCTTCAACGTGATTTTGTTTCTCATTTATTTTCACTATAAGTTGTCAATTTATAAATAAATTTGTTACACATCGGGTTGATCCATGCATTTTTTTTTGTTTCTAATTTATTTCACTAGGTTTTAGGAAATTTTTGGGTGGTTTAGGATGGAGATGATGAATATGGGAGATCCAAGAGAGAAAGCTTCTAAAGAAGCTTAAGAGTTTGGATGAATATTCGTGAAGATTAATAATAATTTTGGAGATATTAAAATTCTAGATGATTTTAAGTTAGTATTATATTTCATACACTTTTAAGACCTCCATTTATATTTTCATCTATATTCGAACATGTTCTGTATTTTAGTTTTACTTTGATTCAATCTTAAGATTATTTTAACAAGTATATGGATCAACTTATATATCATTTCATCTTTAAGATGTCACATTGATGAGATTTTATGCAACAAAATGAGATGACATTTGTTGACATGAAAACAAATGTCTCGATAATTTGATTTCTTATTTCTCAATCATTTGAATTTTTTTTTATATTGAAGGGCCATAATTTGACATTGCCGGAAAATTCAATTAGACAATAACAATATCTAATTACTCAGATTAAGCAAGAGACAGAATATAGAGTCATTACAAGTTTCACATTTGGGTGCATTTAAAGGTGGATGATAAAATGATCAAAGACAAAAATTAGAATATCAACTCATCCCAATTAAGATTTTTTAAATTAATTATTTATGGCATCTCTTAATTTAATTTGTTTAGGATATTTATCTAAATTTAGCGGTTTAAAAATGTTATCAATTTATTTTATGAGAAGAAGAAATGATTGGGAGAGAGAATTTGAGAGAGAGAATGATGTCGTCTAGTTTGATTAGCCAAAAAAATAACAAAATTTCTCTCTTTTATCTCTCCTCACCTTTTATCCTTTTTCCAACCAGTAATAATAGTGACACATCATTCTCTTTTTCAAATTCCCTCCCTTATCACTCCTCTTATTTTATATATCATTATTTTTATTGATAAAATAAGATTTTTTTTTTAAATAGTCCTCCATTAAAATAAAAAAATAAAAAAATATACCTTTATCCCATTTTCAAATGGTAATGTCTTCAAAGTTGCTTCCTTTTTCAAACTGTACAACTTATTTGATATCTTTTACCAAAACATTAAAAAAATAATATATAATTACTTGTTAGAGTGAGTGAATGAGAGGTTGTACTACTCATCTTCTGGGGGCAGATGACGGAATCACAGAGAATCAAATCCAGTAGTGAGGTTGGAAAATCGACATCATAGCCAATTTGTTGGGATTTGCACCCAAGAATTCACAGAGCTCTAGGTTTTCGGAATTTAAAAGCTTTGTTTTCGATAAAATCTCATTAGCTTGGTTTTCTCTGCTGAAGTTGTGCTCAATTAGCTTAACATTATCCTTCATATTGCACGTGCGTGATTCTAGCTTCTGGTCCTTGGTTATTGGTTAACAGTCCGCCTGAACTCTTTAGGGTTAGATGAAGTGCTTCTCCGAAGAGTGAAGGAGGCTCTGTCAGGGTCTAATGGCTTCCCCTTGTATTGAATATAACTGAGGTATTCAATTAATATGGTTTGGGGAGGAGGATTCATGTTCTGGAAGGCCGTTTTACTTGTATTCGGATTGTATGGATTTTGTTCCGCAACCCTGTCTCCTTCTGGCATAAACTATGAAGGTCAGTTCTCCTGTGTACATACATTTATTCTCTTTTGTTCAATAATTAATCTGATAAGTTTCAATGATAAGTTCTTAACCAGAGTTAACAAGTTTTCTCTCTTCGATTTTGTTCTTGGTGTTCCAGTTGTACATGATAAACATGAAGAAAGAGTCATTTTCCTTTTGTCTTTATCATGTTTTTTCTGGTCCAATTTACAGTGGAAACTGCAGTGAGGTTTATATTGCCAGAAATGGCATCCTGTATATATAGATTTAGTTCTATGGCCGTGGGTTGGACAATCTTTAGTTGTTGTTTGTTTTCTATTTTGTCAATTCTTTTGATCTAAGCCCTTCCCTTGGCTATACATTACATTCCAGTGGTAGCTCTGGTGGCTATAAAGAAGGAACTGGATGACCCATATAATGTCTTGGAAAATTGGGATATCAATTCTGTTGATCCTTGTAGTTGGAGGATGGTTACTTGCTCTTTAGATGGGTTTGTTTCTTCAATGTGAGTTTATTCATCTCTTTTCTATTCATCATCTATCTCCTTAGAAAATGAAAAACACTCATCTTTCTTTGCTAGAGGACTGCCTAGCCAGAGCTTATCTGGAATCTTATCACCTGGAATTGGAAATCTTACCAAGTTGCAGTCTGTGTGAGTTACAGTAGTTTCCCTTAAACCATAATTTTAATATGTTGGGATTTTCAGCTAATAATTAATATTGGTGGAAAATTATTATCTATGAAAATTGTAGATTGCTTCAAAATAATGCTATTTTTGGTTCTATTCCTGCTGGAATTGGACGGCTACAGAAGCTTCAGACACTTGATCTTTCTGGAAATCATTTCACTGGAGAAATACCTCCTTCTGTAGGCAATCTTTGGAGCCTAAATTATTTGTATGTTTTTTTCCCACATTTTATTTGCATTTGAATTGAATTTCCCTCATCTTTTCTGCTTATTTGAATAATCAGGCGACTAAACAACAACAATCTTACTGGACAAATTCCGGGATCATTGTCTGAGGTCCAAGGCCTTGCTCTTGTGTATGTTCTAGGCCTTTTTTGTTTTGAGAACTAATTGGGATTTTTTCCCAATCACAAACAAATTCTCATTTTCCCAATCGATTTTATGTAGGGACTTGTCTTTCAATAATCTTAGTGGTCCTTTGCCAAGGATATCAACAAGAATATTCAAGTAAGTTTGCTTTCAAATATCATCTTTAGGCCAGATTATAAAATTTCTTACTTTCACACAACTTCCTTCGGTTTTCAGGATAATAGGCAACCCTTTGATCTGTGGTCAAACTTCAGATAGCAATTGTTCAGCCATCTATCCAGAGCCGTTCTTCTTTGCACAGGGTTGGACAACATTTGCTCACCTCGTCTTTTGTTTGATTGTCATTGATTAGACCACATATCATACCTTGTATCCATGTACAGTTTTTTATTATTTATTTAATCTTTTGTCTTCTCAGGTCAGTCAGAATCAGGGGTAAAAAAGCGCAATTTGGCTGTTGCTCTTGCTGCTAGTATTGGCTCTACTATTTGTATTATGATAATCATTGCGTCCCTTGTCTGGTGGAAACGCAGGCGAAAGCAGCAGGTCTTCTTTGATGTTAATGGTTAGTTCAACTATACTTTATCTCTGTTTTTGTTTTGTAAAATTTGCTCATAAGCAAGAGCACATTCTCTTGTTACATTTCCACAAGGTACTAGTTTAGTAACTGTAATCTTTGTCTGCCGAGCTACATAGATGGAGTTTGTTATGTCCGTTGTAAATTGTTAAAATGTTTTAGTAAATTATTTGAACATCAAATTCTGATATTTTATGAATATGCAAGACAGTCAAATAAAATTTTAAAGGCAGCCTATTTATGATAGCAATGAGATTTATTTTCTCTATACCTACCGGCTACCAATGTGGGTCAGTTCAGTCCGTTCCAGATTCGACTTAAAGAAATTTTGGAGACAGTGAGATAAGATGTACATTTCTCTAATAAATCACAAAAACAAAGAGTGTGAACTGCATTACGCCCTTAAATTTCAGCATTGTATTTGCTTGAAGCTTTAAACTTTCTTAAATTCATTGAAACATGTCAACCTTATGAAATTTGTTAATGCAGCTGAACAATATGAACCAGAGGTACGCTTGGGCCATTTGAAGAGGTATACCTTTAAGGAACTCCGGGCTGCAACCAATCATTTCAGTGCCAAGAATATTTTAGGGAGAGGTGGATTTGGAGTTGTATATAAGGCGCGCCTGAGTGATGGTAGCCTTGTGGCTGTAAAAAGGCTGAATGATTATAATGCCGCCAGTGGGGACATACAGTTTCAGACTGAAGTAGAAACGATTAGTTTGGCTGTTCATAGGAATCTCCTTCGACTTTGGGGTTTCTGCACATCTGAAAATGAGAGGCTACTTGTCTATCCATATATGCCCAACGGGAGTGTAGCTTCCAGGTTAAGAGGTTAGTAAATCTCCTCTTTCAATATTTCTCTAATAATTGACACTATCGATCTCTACTGGTCTTCGGGAAAATCCCTATTAACCCTACATATTGCTTGTTTACTGAGGAAATTAAAGACTTTTTAATTGAATGTAAACTTTATTCATTGTCGTGCCTTTTATTTTTTTTTTTATTTTAGAAAATTAGCACGATACGCCACATTCATGTTCCCTTCTTCAACTTAAGGCGTTCTTAGTGAGAATTGAACTTGAGACCTTTGGTCACTTAAACTAACCTAGTGTGTTATTCATGGTCATACCCTTTAAATACACATTATACAAAAATTATATATCGATACCCTTTTCTCGAATAATGAGATATTTACTAATAAGGTAATTATAACCTATAGATAACTTGTCTTTACATTTAAATATTAGGTCAAATTTCCTTTTAAAAAGAAATTTAGGTCAAACCTAGTATTTCTAATTAAATTGGAAAATACTTCAACACTCCCCTCAATTTGGGTTGTAAATATTATACATGCCCAACTTGCAATCCCGTCTTTGCAAGAGGTTTGGTTAGAATGTACGCATTTTGTTCAACTGTTCATATGTAAGAGTGTTGTGTTCTTCTCTAAGATAAAGTGTATATACGTTATATCTACTTGTTTGGTCATTTTTTGATGAACTAGATTTAGAATGTCTGCAATGTGTTCAACTGCTGGCATGGATGAAGCGGTATGGCAACAAACACCTATTATTTTGATGACCTGAGATGAAAAAAAGCTTGGAAGAGTGTATCAATAGGAGTTTGGAATTTTAAGACATTGAAGGTAGTTTCTTAATTAAGTAAACAACCGTTAAGACTGCACCCATAGACCTATTTGGGCAAGTGAGTTATGAACAAATGCACCCATAGACCTGTTTGGGCAAGTGAGTTATGAACAAAGAGCTTGACAACTTCTATACGATATCGGTTTTTCCTTTTAGCTATCACATTTTGTTAAGGAGTGTTGGCACATGAATTAGTATGAACTATACCATGTCTACAAAGATAAGATCAAGATGAGAACTAATTAAGTATATTTGTCATTGTCTCTTAGGATTGAATAGAGGTTTCAAATTGGTTTTTGGTTTTAGATGTAAGTATTTGAAGATCATAGCCACCTCAAAAGGTTTTTTGTTTAGACAGATATACTCAAGTCATTTTAGTTTGGTCATCAGTTAATGGGATAAATCATCTTGCCCTGTTGGTGTTAGACTATGTTGCATGGATACGGATACAGTTATTGTATCAAATACGATACAGTGATACGACAAATTTTGAAAATATAGGATATTATACTTTTATGATACGCAAATTATTAAGAACTATAAAAATATTAAATATATATATATAATATAATATTTAAATATATTTAGTATTAACATAAATTGAGATAGATACTCATATTCATCATTTATCGTATCTGGCTGCTGTCGAGCTTGGGCAGTTGGGAAGAAGGCAGAAAATAAAAAGATGGTAAAGCAGTAAGAAAAAAAAGAAGGCAAAGAAGAACTTGTAAAAGAAATAATGAAGTATTATGACAAAGAAGAGTTAATTTGTTTTATTTTAGTAATATTAGTATTAGATTAAAGAACAGCCTTATTCAACCAAACCTACACCCAACATTGAAAACCCCGACAATCTCCTTTAGTTGGTTCCCAAGTTAGAGAGGATTTATCTTATTCGGAGGTTCTGACGGACTCTCTACTTAACATTGGTGTCACTTTACTAGATTTGATGACAAAATTATCGAACTGAAAGAAAGTGACAATGCCAAGATAGTTATCATTTGTCCCGAGAGAGTTCGCGTCGCCTTCGAAGTATTCACTTGAGCCTTACGGACGTGAGACTATTGACGAAGTGGATTAAAATGCCACAATCCCGTTTTACAAAATGGTCATTGAATCTCCCCATTTTGTGAAACGGGATTGAGGCCTTTTATACTCCTTCGTCATTACTCTCGCATCCGTAAGGTTCAAGTGAATACTTCGAAGGAGACACAAACCTTTCTTGGTGAATATGATATTGTAGAATTATCTCTCAATCTTCCTTGAAAGGAAATACTAAAAATCAGTAGCAAATCAATTGGACCAATTGATTTGCTAATTGACCGAAAATGAAATATTAATTAGTAGCAAATCAATTAGATTAATTGATTTGCTAATTGATTGAAGATCATGCTGCTGATTGACAAATCAATTACAATTCGTATGATATTATTTGAGTCACTGTTTAAATCATTTCCTTTCCTACAAACATAATTTTCACTATTTAAGCACTAGACTTCTTATGTAACACAAGAAATAAACAAGCAATACAATTCTCTACTATTTTCTCTCTCAACTTTCTACATGATATCAGAGTAGGTTTTTCCATCATGAAGAATCTTGTTCACAACTTTCTACAGATATTTATCTTGGCGTTGTCATTTTCTTCTAGTTCAATAATTTTGTCACCAAATCTAATAGGGTGACACCAATGTCCAAGTGGAGAGTTGTAAGAACCTCCGACTAAAAAAAACCTCTCTAACCTAGGAACCAATTAAGTGCAATTAAATGAGATTGTTGGTCTGGTTGAATAAGGATGTCGGAGAAAGGCATGCATGAGCGGTTTGGCGTGAATCGTGGGTTTGGTATTGGTTATAGGCTGGGTATGAGACTGGGCATGTAGGTCTTGGCGCGGGTTGGACTGTGGGTGAGGATGGACATACAGTTAAGGATTGCGGGTAAGAGTCCGGATAGGGCCGCTGGGAAGTGGGTTGGGGTTACGGGTATGTGGTGAATCGGACTGTGGGTTTGGGTCGCGAACAAGGACGCTCGGTAAGGGTTCGGGATGGAGCCGACGGCGGCTGGGTTGCGCATCGATGGTCTGCGCCCGAGTTGGAAGGGGGGCGTTGGTCTGTGGGAGTGGACTCTCTCATCTTATTCTCAATTAAGCCTACACTTATTTGACTTTATTGTAATTATCTCGTCCCATCATTTAAATAGAAGATAATGGAGATATATACTATGACAAATGTACATTGTATATCACTGCGATAAAATACAACATCCACTGCTTTCTCTCTCAATTAACAATTTCTTCTTTTATCTTGAACTAGGAGTTAGTTATAGCCTTCTTCTTGTGTGGCTTCCAGTCTGCAAGGTTTCATGAACATCCAACATTTGTTCTTTGTGTGTAAACTCTTTCTTAAGTAGTCACACCAAATTTTGCTTTGTGATTGTGTCATACCCTGTATTTTGTGCTATTATGGCAAATCTTTCAGTTGGGACATCACTAGTTTGTCTCATTATTGCTTTCTGGTTGCACTCCTTAGACTTTACTTCAACTTAAAAAACCACTTTTGGAAGGTTAGGAGGTGGTTTTGTAATATTTACCTTTTTCTTTTATTACACCATATTCTTTGTGAGTCCAAGTAAGAATTTAAAGATAATTTTTTTCTCAACTCCCCTCTTGTATGTTGCTGCCAACATGCTCCCACAAAATGTTCTTAACCCTGTCAAGTTGCTGTCAATATCTATTCAATCAGTAAGAAATTTGCGGGAAAAGACAGGTCCTCTTGTCAGGCAGGTCCTCTTGTCTTAACTCATGAAGAGATGCTTCAGTTTGAAACACTTAGCTATGTTAACAGTCTTGGAGTGAGCTAGTTTCCCTGACAAAATAGCATATTTTTTCTTTAGTAGTTCCATAGAGCAAGAAGTCTCCCATATCTCATTTGTAATGGAATTGATTAACCAAAACTTAACATTATGATCGTCAATGTTCCTTTTTTGTAAGCTCGGTCTCCTTTGGTAGGTATGTCCATCTCTTCAAACATATACTCATCTTTTCCTTTCAAGGCACATGCATGAACATTGACTAATGCCATTCTAGGTAGTTGGTTCCATTCAACTTGTGATAGCTTATAATTGGATTTAAGGATGACTCGACCACTGCTTTTGAAACCTCATCCTGTGAAGTGTGTTCACATTTATTCATTGGTCATGCCCTTCAGGGATAATGTGATATTTACTATAATAGGATAATTATCTGTTAGCTTATAGATAATAACACTATTAGACATAATATTTATAGTTCAAAATAATATTTCTAATTAATCTGGGAAATACTTCAACATTTACTATAAATATCAACTGTTGCAACTTGTTTTCTTTTTCACAAATCATAAGTTGATATCTGTTCTTATACACTGTCTATCTGTTAGATAATGATCATGGTAAACCAGTTTTGGACTGGTCTAGGCGAAAAAGGATAGCCTTGGGAACAGCAAGAGGTTTGGTATATTTGCATGAGCAATGTGACCCCAAAATCATTCACCGCGATGTTAAAGCAGCCAACATTTTGTTGGATGAAGATTTGGAGGCAGTTGTTGGTGATTTTGGTCTTGCCAAGCTCTTGGATCACCATGATTCTCATGTGACCACTGCCGTCCGTGGCACAGTTGGGCATATTGCTCCCGAGTATTTATCAACGGGCCAGTCATCAGAAAAGACCGATGTTTTTGGATATGGAATCTTGCTTCTCGAGCTAATTACTGGTCAAATGGCTGTGGACTTTGGCCGGGCAGCAAACCAGAAAGGCATATTGCTTGATTATGTACGTTGTTTGTGTTTGCTAGCAATGTCTTATATTTCTTTCAAGTTCTTATTATGTTAATTCTGTATTACAAAAATGTTGTGCAGGTTAAAAATGTTCTTCAAGAGGGGAAGTTGCATCTTATTGTGGACAAAGATTTAAAAGGTGTTCTCGATGAAACAGAACTAGAAGAAATGGTCAAAGTGGCCCTTATATGCACACAATTCAATCATTCACAACGCCCATTGATGTCTGAAGTGCTGAGGATGTTGGAAGGTGATGGCTTAGCCGAGAAATGGGAAGGATCAAGGAATATGGAGACACCAAAATGTCTACGGCCCTTGAACTACTCTCCACTTCCTCAAAAGTATTCAGACTTGATGGAAGAATCATCCTTTTGCATGGAAGCAATAGAGCTATCGGGACCTCGCTGACTACTGTCACCTCTTTGACACATAAATAAGCATCTTACCACTTTCTATGGAAGAACAGTGGCTTGTTTGTTGATAGCTATTGGATTTCGATGTATGTGACTGTGTTCAACTGTTTATATGTAAAGAGAAAAAGGAAAAGCTTTATGTATAAATCTCTTTTGCTTGTATGCATGTTGAGAATGATTGTTTGTCAGACAGAAATTTGTGAAATTATTACTATTTTTACGCTTGGTATGTTCATTTCAATTTGTGTTCATTTATCTTAATCCTTCTAATAAACTTGCACAACTCACCCATCATTACTATTACTACTTAAGGCACTTTCAACTGAGAATTAGTAAGGTCTTGAGTCAAATATTCTTATTACTCAGTTATTGGGGTTGAGTGAAAAAAGAAGAGAAATTTATGTAATAGTAGAGCTTTCAATAATGTTGGCTTTTTCTTTTCCATATATTATGAAGCAAATATAGAAAGCAAATAATAAAAGTTATTCCCGCCATGAAAAGTATAAGTTAGAATTTAAGAATAAAATCCAAACTTGTCTTAATGAAAATATTTTTTTGTATTTTTCTTAGAAATAATTTATTTTATGTTTTTTTAACATTTAAAAGATAGTTTATAGCATATAAAAAAGTAATAATGTTTCTACCAAAGGCATA
Source organism: Impatiens glandulifera (assembly GCF_907164915.1). Classification (NCBI taxonomy): domain Eukaryota; kingdom Viridiplantae; phylum Streptophyta; class Magnoliopsida; order Ericales; family Balsaminaceae; genus Impatiens; species Impatiens glandulifera. Next base: position 5,405,460 of record NC_061870.1, on the reverse strand, counting down.
AACCAAATCAGCTTTACCGGTATAGTTTTCTTGAATCAAACAAGACATGCCATAAGTCAAATGGAATAGGGAGTCAGTCAGACCGAGCCAGGCTAGAGGTCACAGATGAGTCATGGGAAGAGTATTGAAGGCTAAGGCATAGTCAGAGGTAGGATTCGACCCTAGACCGATTATCGGTTCTTCGCGCGGATATCTTTTCTCAGCAAGGGCGTACGCGGATGTACGTATGTTGGTTTTTGACTATTGAATCTTTGAAAAACGATTACGAAGAAAGAAAACCCTGGAAAACTGAGAAGGACAATAAAATTTGTTGAAGAGAAAAAAATCTTTCTATTCTCAAAGTGATATGTATTAACCTTTACAAACAACCATTCTTTATTATAAAGAAGTAATTAACCTAGAAACCTAAATTACTTATACATACATACAAAAATCCATTAATAATTAAATAAATCCTAATTACATAAAAAGACAATAAAGACCCACAACTTTCAATTTTCTGACAATTAATGCTTAAACTCACAATTTCCCCCGTAAGCATGATTTGTTTCGAGATTCTTCACGCCGAGCAGCTCTCACATCTCTAAAAATTTGACTTTTTCTAGTGCCTTAGTGAGAATGTCTGCACGCTGTTCTCTAGTGCCTACGAAATCTACAATGATCTTTCGGTTCTCGACGCTCTCACGGATGAAGTGAAACTGAGTGTCGATGTGTTTGCTACGTTCATAAAACACTGGATTCTTCATTAATGCTATTGCGGACTTGTTGTCAACATAAAGGGTTACCAACCTCAGCTCGCATCCGAGCACCTCGCTCAACAAGTTTCTCATCCAAAGTCCTTGGCACGACGCTACAGTAGCTGCTATAAACTCTGCCTCACATGAAGATAAAGCTACAGTTCGTTGTTTCTAAGATTGTCAGGTGATCAGATTCCTGTTGAGATAAAACACAATCCCTTCAATACTTTTTCTGTCGTCTATGTCACCAGGTTGTTGTTAATAAAACCAATGAGTTCTTTAACTTCTTGACCTCTTCTTAACTGAATCTTATAACTCGTCGTTCCCTTCACGTAACGAAGAATGTGTTTTACTGTCTTTTGGTGTAGAGTGGTAGGCTTCTCCATGTATCGACTCACTATGTCAACCGCATAAGAGATATCGGGTCGAGTGTGTGTCAAGTACCTGAGACACCCGATGATAAGCCTATACTCCTTCGGATCCACTAAGTTTCCTTCCACATCCTTTCCGAGCTGCAACTTTGCTTCCATAGGATACTTGCTCGTGTTACAACCCTCCATTGCCAACTGTTTCAATACCTTCTTCGCATAAGCTTCCTACTTCACCTCGATGCTATCTTTCTTCTGGTCCACCTCGATACCAAGATAGTACGAGAGTAGCCTGAGATCACTCATCTCGAACTCCTTCATCATCTATTTTTTGAATTCCTCGATACCCTTGATGCTTGATCATGTCACAATCAAGTCGTCGACGTATACGCCAACAATGAGTACTTCTTCTCCATGGTTTCTCGTGTACATAGCCTGCTCTTGAGAACACTTCACGAAACTGAGACTCATCATTCTCTTGTTGAGGCAAGTGTTCCACACCCTTGGTGTTTGACGTAGTCCGTAGAGAGCCTTGTATAACTTGTACACCTTATGCTCTTTATTTTTGATGATGAAACCTTTAGTTTGAGCGACATAGACTTCTTCTTCGATGTCACCATTGAGAAATACTGATTTGACATCCAAGTGGTGAGTCTCCCATCCACGGTGAGCTACGATGGCAAGAATTAGCCTGACTATGTCAAGTTTCGCCACCGGTGCAAATGTCTCCTTAAAGTCAATGCATTGCTTCTGCACATAGCCTTTTGCTACCAATCTCGCTTTGTGCTTGAGAATGTTGCATTCGTTGTCTCTTTTCAACTTGAAAATCCACTTTAACCCGATGGTCTTGTGACCGGGTGGTAAGTCGGTGAACTCCCACGTCTTGTTCTTCTTGATAGACTCGAGCTCTTTTTTCATGGCCTCATTCCACGACTCTTCAACTACCGCCTCGTGATATGTTGTTGGCTCGTCGATGGTGAGAAACAACAATTCATAAAGATCCATCTCTACTAGTGGTTCCTCCGCATAGAAATCTTGTGGGATTCTAAACTCCACAAAATTTTGTACGCGCTTGTTATTGTTGTTGCACCACTCCCACTTCTCCTCCTCCTCCAATACGACATCTCTACCCACATAGATTTTCCCGCAATCTGGATTAGGAAACTTGTGCACCTTACTTCCGTCTTTGAACTTCATATTTTCAGTAATTTTCTCGTCGAGCTCATTGAGCTTCTCTCGATGGCCCATCATATGGTTTCTTTCTCCATTGTCAAAGTACCACACATCGGTGTGATTACACTCATTGCCACTTGCGAGGAGTTTCTCTATGACTTTCTCTTCATTGAACACCACCACCTCTAGTTCCTTCTTGGACGGTTCTTGCATGAATTCTTCAAGGTTTGTCTTCTTGTCTCCCTTAGCAAACATTAGTACCGGCTCCTCGTCATAGAAGCTAGTGAGGTTTGCATCATCGTCTTTGGGTAAAACATTCGTCACTACCTCAACAAACATTAATGTTGGCTCCTCGTCATAGAAGCTAATGAGGTTTGCCTCATCGTTAGACTTTTTGTTAGGGAACTAAAACGCGTAGTGCCCGTAATTTTGATAAGCATAACACTTCACTGTGCTCTTGTATTTGCGGGACTTGGTGTCTTCTTGTCGAGGTGAGCTTTCTGTACGACCTCGCCCTTGACCTTGCCCTTTGCCACGATCTCGGTTATCTCCAACGTTGCCACTACGACTTGACGATCTAGAAGAAAAAATGGCTTCTCTATTTTTCTTCATTCGTGACATCCATTCATCATGCGTGAGCAATATATGCTCATCCTCTTGGTGTTCATAGACGCGAAGTCTCTCCTCGTGGACTTTGAGACGACCGACAATCTCCTCGACGATCATATTCTTGCGGTCACCAAATTGCTCGATCGCTGTAACGATCTACATGTATGTTTGTGGTAGGACTCTAAGGAACTTCTTGAAGACGGAGATCTCCTCCACCTTCCCTCCCAACGAGCGAATACCAATCACGATGGATGTCCATTTCATGGCAAAATCATCTACCGATTCCCCATTCTTCATGCGAATCGCCTCAAAACTTGTCTTCAAGGTTTGCACTTTTTCCTCAGTGACTCTCTCTACTCCAAAATGCATTGTCTTTAACGTCTCCCATGCTAGCTTGGAGGAATCTTTCTCATCCACCATGAGAAGGACGTCCACAGGGAGTGCTTGATAGATGTCGGCGAGAGCCATTCTATCCATCTGTTCGTCGACATCGTCGAGAATCACGGTTTCCCACAATCCTTGTGCTTATAAGTTTACCCGCATCTTCAACGCCCACAATGAGTAGTTACTCTTCGTGAGTAACAGATAAGAGAGTGTCACATTCCATTCTCTGCCAATCTTCATTGCTGCCGCATCTTTGGTTGATCTTGTCAACGCCATGTTCTTAAATCTAGTTTTGATACCAAATGTTGACTTTTGATTATTGGATCTTTGAAAAACGATTACGAAGAAAGAAAACCCTGGAAAACTAGGAAGGACAATAAGATTTGCTGAAGAGAAAAAAGTCTTTCTATTCTCAAGTGATTTGTATTAACCTTTGTTAGGATCGGGGACGCCCTTGGAGGACCGGGGTTGTTTCCGGTTTCTAGGAAGGGTGGCCGCTTACAACAACACACAACTTTGGTGATAGTCCGGTTAAAGACTAAAACCTTTCTCAGCACTGCACAACCTGTCACAGACTCTTGAACCGGGTTCAAGGGCGGAAATGTCTGTTTCAGGTTGAAGCAACGTTTGCGACTTTAGATGATGTTTTTAGAAGGATTCAGTTTTATGGATATGAGTGACCGGTTTTAGGAGTATAATTGGTTTTGAGGTTAAAGTTAAATAAACAGGAAATGAAAGCAAGAGAAAGAACACGAGACAAGAATTTGTTTATGGATGTTCGTAGCAAACCCTCCTACGTCACCCTTCTTCTCAGGTTATGAGAAGGATCTCCACTAACTCTTTAGAGTTACAACAACACTTCCGGTCGAGCCCAACTTCGCTACTCGCCGGTTACACCAAACTCACACTTTGATGTAATACAACAACTCAACACAAACACACACAGAAGGCTTCCGGTTTTAGACACACCGGTTTTAGAATACAGGACTTTATCTCTCTAGAATTTAATGCTTTATGACTTTCAGAACTTATGATGCTCACAACTACAACTGCCGAACTGCATTAAATGAAGACGTTTGATCTTCCTTTTATAGCTGAAAGTAGCCAACGGTTACTTTCTTCTCTCTCTTGCGGATTGGTCGATCATCATCACGCCTGTTTGCAGAAGGGTTGCTTGCACGCTTCAACTTCCTCAACACCTGGCATTCATGCAGCAACTCTGAGCATAAGATGACATAGCCGGTTTTCAGATTGAGACACGTGTTGAACATCCACTTCCGGTTGTCAGCTTCGGATCAATAAAGCATCATTGCTTTCCTCGCATGCTTCTGATCGGATCCGATCTTCTTTTATTCTTTCGAGACACGTTTCTTCCGTCATGGTACGTCACTCTTGAATTTTGAATCTTCTGACTTTTGTTCTGAACCATCCGGTTTTTGTGTCTTGTAGTATAATCCGGTTGGAATGGAAATTTATGTCTTGGCTAACCGGTCGCTTGAGAAGGTGAACACCGGTTCCTCTGATCTTTAACTTGATCACTTGAAACTGGTTTCTTTGAATTGTAGTATCAACCGGTTTTACAACGCCAACCTGTTCCTCCGGTTTTAGAAGTACCTGCACATGAAGATTAACCTCTGTTTAGTTCGTCTGGCCGGTTCCAAAATTAATCTACTTAATTTTTCTATCAATTTCTCCCTTTTTGATTATTTAGAATAAATATTCAAAAATTGTAATGTATGGCCGGTTCCAAAATTAATCTACTTAATTTTTCTATCAATTTCTTCCTTTTTGATTATTTAGAATAAATATTCAAAAATTGTAATGTATGGTTGGTTCAAAAGACTTGCTTATTAGCCAGTTTAGAAAAATTAATCTACTTAATTTTTCTATCAATTTCTCCCTTTTTGATTATTTAGAATAAATATTCAAAAATTGTAATGTATGGCCGGTTAAACAAACATGAGTTTTTAAAAATGCACGGGTTTGATTGTTTTAGAAAATAAGTGAAAACCTATCAGAAGAAAACAAAGTAACCAAGTTCTGAGGCATAGTAAGGCATAATTTGTTCAAAGTAAACAAAGAGAGAGATTTAAGGTTTGGGTGATCCCCCCCTTGTGTGACTCCTTTTCCATCTCCTTCTCCAACCGTCTTCTTTCTTCTTCTTGCCTTGCTCTGTGTTCTCTATTACGTCTTTCAGCATCGATCAGCACACCAGCCCATACACTTGAGTGACCGGTGCCCTTATTCTTGAGATTGAAGTTGGCACAAACTGGCTTTGGTGGTGGATGTGGTGGAGTATTTGAAGGTCTGAAGCTTGGAGTTGCTGTAGATTCTCCGGTTGTCCTTCTCTTTCGCCGTCCGGATCTTCTTCTTCTTCCTCATCAAGCGGTTCAGCATTTATCGCGACCGGTGCGGCTGTTTTCTGTTCTGCCCGTTTCATCACATTCTTAACTGCACTTCGCTTCTTCTTGTTCCTTGTATTCATGGAGTGGGACGGTTGAGCCAGTGAAAGTTCCTAGGCGTTGGCCTGCTCTTCCTCGTTGCATTGTTGGGCAAGCTCATAGTCTTTATCTTCAATCTCCTTCTGTAACCGTTCCCTTTCTATCTCTTCCTCTTGCAGTTTCTTTGCGGTTTCAGCATCCTTTTCGATTTGCGTTTGGGTTGTGCTGACTTGAACCTTGAACATTTCCCCGATTTGAATAGCCATTGCTTGCAGCATGTCCAAAAAGTGGAGCGGTTGCGGCTTTGACGGACTCGGCAATCATAGTTTTTACTGTTGTCTGCATGGTCGTGTCCATCATGGTTTGTAGAGATTTTGACAGTTTATCTTCAGCCACTGCAATTCTTTCGTCGGTTACGGCTTTAAAATTTCCAATGCATGAGTCAACTGTTTCAGCCATCGCTTGCTTGATTTGATCTATTTCCAGAGATTTGACCGGTTGAGAAGTTTCTTGTTCCATATTTTCAGAGGTTCCGAATGTCTCACCACTTAAGAAGAATGGCTTACTTTGATATAACTCGGCATTGTTGAATTGACGTTGACAACTTTTCCACCATTGCATGTCAAGACGATCAAGATTTCGCACAAGCTGTTCTCGTACCCCAAGAAATCGTTCGGCCATCCTCATTTCGATCGAGTTTAGCGTCTTTCCTTGGGTTTCTTGAAAAGCGTTTTCAACAGCCTGTAACCGAGCATTTTCAAGGATTACCGGAGCTTTGTTAAATGCCGGTTGGATTAGGTTGGTGTTAGCTAGGTTAAGTGCCCTTTCTTCCAGTTTAATGAGTTTGTCCCACTGTTTATTGCCACTTAAACTTGGAAGCATGTCGGATAATTTGGTTTCGCATCGGAGCTTCACCCACAATATGTATGGCGCTAGCGCATCATTTGCCCCTTTGTTCATGTCTTGAACAAGCTCCTCGAAAATCTCATTTTCTTGCTCTATAGTGTATGGAATCTCGTCCCCGGTTATGGCTTCATGTTGGGGATTGGTTTGCAGCGTGCCTATTCCGGTTTCCGTTGTCTCTTCAATGATAATGACTTTGCCTTTGTTTACCTGAGTGAAACCTTCAGGTGTTGATGCTGGTTGGCTTTCTGAGACCATCTTCCTTCCTGCGGAACCGGAAAGTTCCTGTTCTTCAGTATTTCCCTCCTGAACCGGAGGTTCAATTTCTGTTGTGTTGGTCGTCTCATCGACCGGTTGTGCTTCATCCTGATCAGGTATCACAACCTGATCATCTGGCTTCCGACGACTTGAAACATCGTCCTCTTCGGTTTCTCTTGTGATCTCTTGGACCACATTCTGAATTGCTTCCGAGGTATTTAAGCCCACAGTGGCTATAACCTCTTCAGCTTGTTTACTGGGTGACTTGGAGGTTGCAGAGTGAACATTTACCTCTGCTTCCTCCTTGGAATTTGACTTGTTCTCCTTGCTCCCCGAAGATTCGGTTTGCCTTGGAGAATGAGATGGGATGGGAACTGGAATGACGGTGTTGAGTGGAATGGGCTGAAATACATCTGCGGTTCTTTCCGGTGGATTGTCCGAGGAAAGCGTTTTCTCGGAGTCCGCGGTTTCTTTGAACTCTTCTTCGCGGCTACCTTCTTCCTCCTTTTCGGTTCTGGTGGAACTTCTGCTTCAACCGCTTTTCTTGACGGTTTCTTCTGTCTGGTTTCTTCTTCAACCGGAACCGATGAACTAGCTCCCTTAGATGATTTGGTTTTTGAGGATTTAGGTTTGATAATCTTCTCCGGTTTTTCGATCACTGACTCTGAGTCAAGAATGTTGGAGATCGGAAGCGGCATGCCTTCACCTAGTTCCACTTTGAGGAACTCAAGAATTTTTACGATTTGCATAGCATAGGCCTGCACCCGGCCATCTTTCTTTATCACCATTTGGCAGAATTCTTCATAGATTACGTACCCCCAGTCCACCTTGTCACCTGGGACAATAGCCAACAACATTCTAAGTTTGAATTTTGTGAGGTTGTCAAAATTTCCTCCCCTTCCTTGAATTGATTTGGCGATGACGGTCACCAACCATCTATATTCCGGTTTGAGCTTGATCTTCCGGCTGTTGTGGATCACCAGATCCTGACCTGAGAAAGATACCACCAACCGGGCAGCATTTGATTCTGCCTCAGTTAAGTCAATCTTTAGGTCCGAACCTGTGTTGGGCAGACCAAGGGCTTCCACAAAAATCTCTTCGGTGATGAGAACGGCCCTCCCGTTAATAGTCGCCGAGATCTTCCTCTTCGACAGCGTCGCCGTCGTCAAGAACTCCGTCACCGCCGCCGGATGGATTATGAACGGACCAGAAAGGAACTTTTCCAACCCAGAATCCCGTAGAAGTTGAAGAACAACCTTGTTCTTACCGTCAGCATGCTCATCAATATCTGCGAAGTCTACTTGTAACATCCATTGGAATGGAGCTTTGCCTAGATCCATGATAGTTTTGAAGATAAAGGATGAAGAACGATGATGATCGGAGAGAGACAATCTTTTGAAGTTCTGGAAATTTTAGAGAGAGAAAGCACATGTGTCGAATGGGCTGATTTGTACTTATATAGACGGCGGTTCCAAGCGGTTTTGAAGATGAACCGTCAATCTGATGTTTTGGCGCCAACTTTCCCTCCAAAAAGTTAAGGCCGTAACTTTCGGCGGTAAAGGCGGGATTTCAGTGGACGGCAAATTGTGAGAGGTAAAACTGTGGGCGGTTTAAAATTTCAAACTTTCATTTTTGTTTGAGAGTCCGGTTTCTCTTGAAATCTTGTTAACCGGAAGTTTTAGGTTAACTTTAACATATTTGAATGAATTTTAAAAAGCCGAAATGAATGATAAGACAAAGGAAAACCGGAGACTTTTAAGATTAGAGTATTTCATTAATATATAAGGGAAATAGTTGACATTGGGGCGGTTCTGGTCGTATAGCAAAATGACCAAGAACCGGAAAGAAAACGAAAAGAAGAAAAAGAATTATTCTGTGAACCATCCTCCTTCCATCCTCCTTTCATACCATTTCTCCATGGTGTTTTGAGGAAACCGTTCCTCAATTCTTGACACACGTCTATAGATCATTTCTATGGTGATGGTGTTGAATGGTCCAACCGGAATACCGGTTCCAAGGTTGCGACGCTTGAACATAAGAAACCGGATGATTTGAGGAGCATAGCTGATCTTTCCTCTTTTGCCGGTCATAAGCTGCTTCAGCTTGTTGAAAAGATAGGACGACCAGTTGATGGCGGAGTCGCGGATGATGGCTATCATAATATCGAATGCCTCCCGGCTGTAGTTCTGGTTGGGCATTCGGCCTATGATAGACCTTTGGACCAAATCGTGGAAGACTTGGTAATGAGGAGCGAGATTTTCTTTCTTCCCAAAGTCCTTGATAGGAGTGTGGGAGGAAGAGAAGATCTTGAAGAAGGTTTCCTTAGCCGGTAAGTACGGCGTCGGAAAGTCAGAGAAACCTTCGGTCGGAAGGTGAAAGAAGGTGGCAAATTCCTCCTCGGTGAACTGGAGGAACTGCCCGTCGATGATGGTGCGAATGCTGCCATCATCCAAGATGTGACCATTGTTGTAGAATTCACACACCTCCTCCACGAGGATGGTGTCTGAACCCTTGAGAAAGCCTTGTAATCCAGAATCTATGATATGCTGAAAAATGCATTCATAGTGGGCGCTGTGCTTGATATCCTCAAAATCAATAATAAGAGTGTTTCTTAGCTCGGCAGACATGGTGATGAAGAGAAGAAGATCTTGAAAGAATTTTTTGAGCTTTCGAGTTTTTAGAGAGAAGAAGTGCTGGAAGCGTGATTTGAAAATGAGGGGTTGAGTCCCTTTTTATAGCCTAGAATGAATGAGAGCATTTAATGAGAGGATTTGAAAAATCTAGCCGTTTATGCTTAGTCATTAATGTTTTTGTGATTTTCCAAGAGAATAAAGACATGTCTTGTCTAGTCAAGTCATGCATGCTTTTTGATAATGAGAATTTGTGTTTCCAAGATATGATATGACGCATTTAATATTTTAGATTTTGACTTGAAAGGGAAAGAAATCTGATTCATTAATTGGAGTACGAAACCGGTAGTACAGCAAAAGTACCGGTTTTGTGAAAGAAAATAAGAGAAATATGAAAAGGAACAAGTTTAGATATTTGATAATTCAGCCGCTTCAGCATTTGATGCCTCAGCCACTTGAATTCTTCTGGCTTTGACTGCTTCCCACCGGTCGATCATCTCTTGTACTCTCTCCTTGGTGAGCACGTGCCTTGGGTGAAGAGTGACGAAGGGTCCGGAGTGGATGTCCAGACTTGCACAGAAACCGCTTAGCTGAGGAGCGTAGCCGGTTTTGTTGGAAAGAAGCATCTTCTTCAGGTTACTGAAGATGATCCAGGACCAGTTGACCGGTGTCCCAACCGTTACGGCGATCATCATCTCGAAGACCCTTTGGGTGTAGTAGTAACTTTTCTCTCTGCACAAGACAGATTTTCCCAGAATCTCGTAGAGAAGCTGGTACTTGTGAGAAAGTTGACTCTTAGCACCCTAGGGTTTAACCGGGATGTCAGATCCTGAAAACCGGCGACACATCTCTTCCATTGTCACTGGGGAGTAAGTTAGATCGGTTACCCCTTCATTGGGCAAACCGCAATATACAGCGAAATCCGTCTCGCTGAATAGGAATTTTTGACCGTAGACCTGTGCAACGAGTATATCTCGATGCACCTCTTTCGCGGTCTCAAAGAGTTCTTCGACTACAAGGTAGTCGATGATGAATCTGTTCTCAAGGAAACTTCTTAGCCCGCTCCTTTCTATGGCTAAGAACATTTCCTTTACTTCATGATCCTCATATTGGTAGATTGATTCAAAATCTGCCAATAGGATTTTCTTGGCTAAAGAGTTGGTGTTCATGTTTTTGAGAGAGAGGATTTTATCTCAAGAAGGATATTTGTGAATAGTGAACTTGTGAAGTTTTGTGAAGGATTGTATTGAGTTTATATAGCCCGGGGATTCGGCTTGGTCTTTAATGAGGTTAAGCATGCCTGATGATGTCATCAGCTATTTAATAGACTTAACTTGTTGAGGTAACTAATGGTTATTTCCAAAGTAAATCTAATTATTACTAAGATAGCAATGATGAAAAATATCTATTGACAAGATGTGAGTCTCCCTCTCTTGATGATGGACACATGTCGTCATCTCGATTGTGGTAGACTTGTTTTACTTAATTACAGGCTTCATTTTTCAAAACATGCACGAAAACTCAGTCAGTCATCTCAGATTAACCGGAAAAGTTCATTTCATCAGACCAAAGTGCATATGTACTAAGCGGTTTCCCATGACCGGTTTTAGTAGGATATTTCCATTTATGAAGAACAGTTGATTGGTGTCAACAGTTGTTCAACTTTGGACTTGTTTTATCCACTTCAACCCAGTTATTTCAACCGGATAGTAAACATACATTTGATTTGAATTTATGAAGTACTCGGGCATAACCGGAGACTTCCTTCCAGTTAGCATGTTTGACTTATTAATGGCCTATTTGAATATGGTTTGAGAAGCTTTAGCTTCTCCCTGAACACATATCCTGGTTTTATATACAAGCATGCATGATGATTATATTAATTGATTAAGATTAGTAAGACCCAGGATATTTCAAAAATGTGAAAACTTAGCTTCCTGTAGCGGCTTGGTGAATATGTCCGCTACTTGTTGCTTGGTCGACACATATTCCAGCCGGATGTGTTTCTCCTGAACATGCTCCCGGATGAAATGGTGTCGGATGTCGATATGCTTTGTTCTTGAGTGCAACACCGGATTGTATGTGATCGCTATGGCGCTGGTGTTGTCACAAAAGATTGGAGACTCCTTTGCTTCTATTCCGAAATCCCTTAGTTGCTGTTGGATCCAGAGGAGTTGTGCACAGCAGCTTTCAGCCGCTAGGTACTCCGCCTCTGCGGTTGAAGTTGCAACGGATGTTTGCTTCTTGCTGCTCCAAGTGACTAACCGGTCACCCAGAAACTGACAGGTTCCACTTGTACTTTTTCTGTCGATTTTGCACCTCATGTAATCGGCATCTGAGTAGCTTATTAGATTGAAGCTCGAGTCTTTTGGGTACCAAAGTCCCACTTCTTGAGTTCCCTTCAAATATTTTAGGATTCTTTTAGCCGCCGTATAATGAGATTGCTTTGGATTTGCTTGGAACCTTCCGCACACTCCAACCGCAAACAGAATGTCAGGTCGGCTTGCCGTGAGATACAGCAGCGATCCGATCATTCCTCGATATGCTGTGATGTCAACGGCTTGACCATCATCATCTTTGTCCAGTTTCACGGAAGGACTCATTGGCGTAGCCGCTTCGGCACATGTATCCATCCCAAATCTCTTCAGTAATTCGGCTGTATACTTCGGTTGACTTATAAAGATTCCGGCTTCAATCTGCTTGACCTGAAGTCCTAGAAAGAAACTCATTTCCCCCATCATACTCATTTGAAATCTATCAGTCATCATTTTCGAAAATTTGTCACATAATTTTGGATCGGTTGATCCGAATATGATGTCATCAACATAAATCTGAACAAGTAAAATTTGTTCCTTTCTTTCAAATTTGAAAAGGGTTTTGTCTACCGAACCTATTGTAAATTTGTGATCAAATAGGAATTGAGTCAAAGTATCATACCAAGCTCTTGGAGCTTGTTTCAAACCGTAAAGGGCTTTATTCAGCCGGTAAACGTGATTTTCATGTTCTGGATTTTTAAAACCTGGAGGTTGGTTAACATACACCTCTTCATTTACTTTACCGTTTAGAAAAGCACTCTTAACATCCATTTGATAAACTTTGAAATTTTTGAAAGATGCATATGCTAAAAATATTCTAATGGCCTCAAGTCTATCTACAGGGGCGTTTGATTCTTCAAAATCAATGCCTTCTTCCTGCTTATAGCCTTGAGCCACTAACCGGGCTTTGTTCCTCGTAACTAAGCCGTCTTCATTGAGTTTATTTCTGAATACCCATCGTGTGCCTATAACCGGTTTGTTTTTCGGTCTAGGGACTAGGTACCAGACTTTATTTCTCTCAAACTCGTTTAATTCCTCTTGCATTTCCAAGATCCAATCTGGATCTGACAGTGCTTCATCCACCTTTTTCGGCTCAATTTGTGATATGAAAGCAGAGTTTCCATAGTGATCCAAATTTTGTTGCCTAGTTCGGACGGGTGAGGATATGTTACCTATTACTAGTTCAAGAGGATGATTTTTGTTCCTTCTGAGGTTAATCCGAGACGTGTCTATCAAGCTTTCGGTTGGCTGATCAAGGTTAGACTGATCGGTAGGTTGAACAGAGTCAGACCGACCGATTTCTTCAGTAGAAACTGAAGCGTCAACTTTCTGCGGTAAAGCAGCTTGATTAGGCTGAATTTCAGCATCAACCGCTTGGTCCTTGACAAAGCGTCTGTAAACCGGAACCTCGTCTTCATCATCAGAATAGATATTGAAATTTTCCATTTTGTTGTGAAGGTCGAAGGGTAATGCAGTGTTTCGCTCAACCGATTCATCGAAAACAACGTGTGCGGTTTCTTCAACTGTTAAAGTCCTAGTATTGTATATTCTGTAGGCTTTACTCACAGCTGAATATCCCAACATTATTCCCTCATCGGATTTAGCATCAAAAGCGGTCAAGTAATTCTTGCCGTTATTGTGAACAAAGCATTTACTACCAAAAATTCGAAAATACTGTACACTTGGAACTTGATCAAAATAAATTTCAAAAGGAGTTTTCGAAAACCGTTTAGTTACTAAAGATCGATTTTGTGTAAAGCAAGCGGTATTGATAGCTTCAGCCCAAAACTTTTGAGCGATACCCGAATCGGCTATCATTGACCTTGCGGCTTCCTTGAGAGTTCGGTTTCTTCTCTCAGCCAGGCCATTTTGTTGAGGAGTTCTGGCACTAGACAACTCGTGCCTAATACCGGAATCATCGAGAAAAGTTGTTAGATTACTGTTTATAAACTCAGTTCCTCTATCACTTCTGATTTTATTTACTCGGATAGATTTTTCATTTTGTATTCTCAAAATCAGTTTAATCAAGTTTGGAGTTGCTTGATTCTTAGAAGCTAGAAAAGTAACCCAAGTAAATTTGGAGTAATCATCAATAACCACCATAGTATAATGCATGCCTCCTAAACTGGTTACTTTAACCGGACCAAACAGATCCATATGCAGGAGTTCTAAGCATCTTTCAGATTGGTAATTTCCTTTACTTTTGAAAGATGATTTCACTTGTTTCCCCATTTGACATGCAGCACATACTTTATCTTTTGAAAACTTAACATTTGGAAAACCGTGAACCAGTTCTTTGGAACAAATAAAGTTAATCGTTTTGAAGTTCAAGTGGTTTAGCCGTTTATGCCAAAGCCAGTTTGGATCATTTCCGGCTATCATACACACAGGTTTTTCGAAATCAGTTTTCCAATTTACTTTGTAAATGTTTCCTATCCGGTTACTGGTTAGCAAAATGTCATTATTCTGATTTTTGACCAAACATGAGTTTTTATGAAATTCAACTTTGTAGCCCACATCACACATTTGGCTTATGCTTAACAGGTTAAAGCTTAGTTTTTCTACCAATAGTACATTATTTATGGATAGTTCACCATGGACAATCTTACCCTTGCCCACGGTTTTACCTTTTGAGTTATCCCCGAATGTGATGAATGCTCCGATTTCATACTTTATGTCGGTCAGTAGCTCCTTGTTTCCGGTCATATGCCTTGAGCATCCACTGTCCAAGTACCATTCAGAATTCTTTAACCGATTGCTCCTCCTAACCTGCAACAAACAATTATTTACACCTTTTTGGTACCCACATTTAGTTGGGTCCATGGTTGATTAGTCCCTTTGGGATCCAGACTTGAATGAGTCGGATCACTTTCCCGGTTATTGTTTTGATAGTATTTGGCTTAACTTCTTGGTTGTTGCTTAAGAATGCCTTATGTGGTGATGGGTTTCTTTGATGTCGGTTTTTATTGTTTTTATTTGGTTTCCGGTTGACTTTCCTTCTCTCAGGATGAAGCCATTTTTCAGATTCGTTAGGGCCTACATACTTAAGCGTTTCTTCCGGTTTTAGGTCATTTTCGGTTTGTGAACTTTTGACAAATTTTATAAATGGAAGATTATTTTTCGTTAGTTTCATCCCGTTAGGTTGTTTTGCTTCATTTTGTTTACTTGGTTCATAGCCGATGCCATATCTACACTTCGGATGTCTTTTATAGTTACACATTTGTTTCACTGCTTGACGTGATCTCTCCCACGCAGCCGTGACGTACATTGCTCTTTCATCGGTTTCGGTTACCGGTTGAACTGTCTTCTCATTATCGGAGAATAGTTCATCCGGTTCATACATTTCGATTTCACATGTTTTATCATATACATATTCTGTTTGTTCGGTTTTAGGTTCTACAGGAGTTGGTATATACGCAGATATATTTCTGAACTCAGCAACCATTTGGTTGAGTGCAGAAACTAGATCTTCTTTAGTAAACTCATCATAAGAGAAATCAAATACCTCTTCGTCGTTTGCCATGAAGCAGGTTACTTTCTCTTCACCATCTTCATTATCGGAGTATGCCCACTCGCTTCCACCGTCGGATGCAATGAGTGCTTTTTGAATCTCCTTTCCTTCATCAGCATGTTGATCATTTCTTCGGTAGTCATTTCGTTGGTTATTGTTGTTTCCCCGATAATTGTTTCCCTGATAATTGTTTCCCTGATACCGATTGCCTTGATAGTTATTCCCTTGATAATTATTTCCTTGATAGTTTCCTTCCGGTTTTCTATCGTCTCTTCTTGGTTTTCTACATTCTGACCTGAAATGTCCGAAACCATCACAATTATAACATCTCTTATTTGATTTATCTACATAGTTATAATTAAAATCATTATTAGATGGTGGCTGGCTCTTCTTCATGAATTTCCCGAATTTCTAGGCTAGCATCGCCATCACATCGTCGGTAATTTGATCGGTGTTTTTGACTGGAGCCGGTGCGGTTGATACTGGAGCCGCCGGTTCCACCGATGTGACCAAAGCTCTTGTTGCGGTTGATGTGGACGCTTCATCTTCGATCCGAGACTTGATCTCGAATTAGTAGGCTTTCAAGTCCTCAAATACATCATGCAACTTCATCTTCCCAAGGGTACTTGATTCCCTCATCATCATGGTCTTGATATCCCACGTGCTTGGCAAAGATCTTAGAGCTTTGATGATCACTTCTCGGTTGTCATACTTCTTTCCGAGTGTTTGAAGCTCGTTTACTACGCTGGTGAACCGGTTGCTGAATTCCTTCATATTTTCTCCCGGTTTCATCCTTATGTTTTCATACTTCTGCGTAGCCACCAAGATTTTGTTCTCCTTGGTTCTTTCATTTCCCTCGTGGATTTGAATAATCGTTTCCCAAGCTTCCTTTGCATTTTCGCACTCTGATATTTTGTTCAAAGTGTTGTTATCTATAGCCTTATAGATATGCCTCATGCAATGGTTGTCCATGTTACTTCTTCTCCGATCTTCACTCGTCCATTGGCTTTCCTCCTTGTTGATCTTGATCGGTCCCTCTTTCAGGACTCGGCTCATTTCATCATCTAACGTAATCAGATGTAGATACATCTGTTTCTTCCAACTGCTAAATGTTTCGCTGTTTAGCATTGGCGGCTTGTCGCTGTGGGTCATGCTTCCCATCTTCTTCGGTTGCTTGAGTGCTAAGAACCTCGCTCTGATACCACTTGTTAGGATCGGGGACGCCCTTGGAGGACCGGGGTTGTTTCCGGTTTCTAGGAAGGGTGGCCGCTTACAACAACACACAACTTTGGTGATAGTCCGGTTAAAGACTAAAACCTTTCTCAGCACTGCACAACCTGTCACAGACTCTTGAACCGGGTTCAAGGGCGGAAATGTCTGTTTCAGGTTGAAGCAACGTTTGCGACTTTAGATGATGTTTTTAGAAGGATTCGGTTTTATGGATATGAGTGACCGATTTTAGGAGTATAATTGGTTTTGAGGTTAAGGTTAAATAAACAGGAAATGAAAGCAAGAGAAAGAACACGAGACAAGAATTTGTTTATGGATGTTCGGAGCAAACCCTCCTACGTCACCCCTTCTTCTCAGGTTATGAGAAGGATCTCCACTAACTCTTTAGAGTTACAACAACACTTCCGGTCGAGCCCAACTTCGCTACTCGCCGGTTACACCAAACTCACACTTTGATGTAATACAACAACTCAACACAAACACACACAGAAGGCTTCCGGTTTTAGACACACCGGTTTTAGAATACAGGACTTTATCTCTCTAGAATTTAATGCTTTATGACTTTCAGAACTTATGATGCTCACAACTACAACTGCCGAACTACATTAAATGAAGACGTTTGATCTTCCTTTTATAGCTGAAAGTAGCCAACGGTTACTTTCTTCTCTCTCTTGCGGATTGGTCGATCATTATCACGCCTGTTTGCAGAAGGGTTGCTTGCACGCTTCAACTTCCTCAACACCTAGCATTCATGCAGCAGCTCTGAGCATAAGATGACATAGCCGGTTTTTAGATTGAGACACGTGTTGAACATCCACTTCCGGTTGTCAGCTTCGGATCAATAAAGCATCATTGCTTTCCTCGCATGCTTCTGATCGGATCCGATCTTCTTTTATTCTTTCGAGACACGTTTCTTCCGTCATGGTACGTCACTCTTGAATTTTGAATCTTCTGACTTTTGTTCTGAACCATCCGGTTTTTGTGTTTTGTAGTATAATCCGGTTGGAATGGAAATTTATGTCTTGGCTAACCGGTCGCTTGAGAAGGTGAACACTGGTTCCTCTGATCTTTAACTTGATCACTTGAAACTGGTTTCTTTGAATTGTAGTATCAGCCGGTTTTACAACGCCAACCTGTTCCTCCGGTTTTAGAAGTACCTGCACATGAAGATTAACCTCTGTTTAGTTCGTCTGGCCGGTTCCAAAATTAATCTACTTAATTTTTCTATCAACCTTTACAAATAACCATTATAAAGGAGTAATTAGCATAAAAACCCTAAATTACTTATATATACAGGACCAAACCCATTAATAATTAAATAAACCCTAATTGTATAAAAAGACAATAAACGCCCACAACTTTTAATTTTCTGATAATCAATGTTTAAACTCACAACGTCTCATAGTCAGTATCCAACTCGCGGACGTTTGCTAGATCGCTCGCTTGTCCATCTAATCAAAGAAATCTCATCGGTCGCTTGCCTAGCTGCGTTCACCAGCCTCTCAGTTGAAGGAAAAAAAAAACTCCCTCGTTCGTTCGCCTAATTCGCGTGGTCGGATGTTATTTTCGTCGCCTAATTAGCCATGACTACATTTTTTCTACGTTTAATCTCAGGGAAAGCTCATAAGAATTTATCCTTACACCCAATAAACCCGAAGCTTATAGACGAAGTGGGATTTTCGTTTTCTCTTCTCTTAACCTGTGCAGCCCAACCAAACAATGAATTATTTCTAATATTTGGGTACATATATTATTTAGTAATGATATATTAGTTATTATCATATAAAGATTAAAACCCAATTAAAGTGATTTATTAAAATATATAGATTTTGAGTTTATTTAGACATCTCTAATAAATATAGGGATATATTTGTATATAAGCAAAATACTCTTTATTATTTCATTGATGGGCCGAAAAATAAATATGTATATTAGGGCTAGATCCTCAACTCATATAGATATCCTACCTATTATGTTTCTCTATTCAGACAAAATGTTTATGTTCATCTCAAAAACACTGAGGGTTGAAAGACTTAAACTCTACCCACATCAGACATTCCGATTCAGGTCCAAATCCAGAACAAGAAGATCCAAGATCAAGAGAAGATCCGAAGAACAACGAAAACGACTTAATGAACCGTTCTAAATTTCAGATTCAGGTATGTTTCTACAACTTATGTTAATCTCAATTTATCAACATAGAGTATAATGATTATAGACTAAAGAAAATAAAAATCTAGATTAAAGATTCTAACAAGTGGTATCAGAGCCTTCTCTTTGTCGATCTATTGAGATTTAGGATAATAAATTTTTTTAAGAATATGAACATACATTTTTTTTATATGTTTTTGATTTAATTTGGTTAGAACAAATAATGATAGAATGAATTAAATATAATAACATTTGATTATATATTGATAAACTTTTGGATTAGATTAAAATAAAAGAACATGACATCAAAGATCTAAGCACAATTTTATATATTCATTCAAGAAGATAATTGTGTAAAGAATTATGATTAAAGAACGGTTAACCTTCTTTCATTATTTTCTCTAAATGTAATATATGAAGATGTAATTAATTATAGAAATTTATAGTTATGGTAAAGAAGTTGAAACATATTTTTTGTTTAAAGAATCGGTCATAATATGGTTTAATTAAGGAGATACTAATTAATATATTACATATTATTATATATATATATATATAATATATAATATTTTGATATGGAGTTACATATATTCATAATTATTTATAAATTTAAGAAATCAAAATAATTATGATTTCTATTAAATTTATAAATAATTAATTAAAAAATTTAATATTTTAAAAATAATAATTAATCATTATTATAATTATAATTAATTAAGGAATTAATTATATATATATATATACATATATTTTGAAGAATTATGGTTACTAATTAAATAAATATTAAAGTTAATAATTATCTCTCTAAATTAACTTATTAATATATATTTTTATAAAATTATGTTTAAAAAAATTTATTATTTATTTGAGAGGGATAAACATTAAAATTAAAAAAATAATAATAATAAAAAAATTATATGAAAGTTGTTTAAAAGAAATTAATATATATATATATATATATATATATATATATATATATATATATATATATATATATATATAACATTGGTTTTTTATAATTTAATGAAGATATTAATTGTTTATAACAATTAATTTATATGTCATAAAAGAAATTAAAAGATAATTCAATCATATAGAAAACAAAATAAAATCAAGAATTATATGTATATAATTATTAGTAAAAAAGATTTGAAGAGTTATATAATTAAGAAAATAAAGATTTATATATAAATAATTAGGAATTAATAAAATAAAAATTTATTTAAAATTAAAGAAAGTCATAAATAAAGAAAGAAAACATTTCTTTTTAATTTACACATTCTTTATTATTATTTTATTATTATTATTATAATGAAAGAATAACTCTTTTATATATTTTTGTAAGGAATTAAAGAAATAAAAAGTCTTATTCATATATAATTAATTATTTTTATATATTTTTATATTATATTTGGATGAATTATGAATCATGTTATATATATATATTTATATATTGGGTAATATTTGAGTGATTAGTAAAATCACAATTATTTGTTTATTGTTACACGCATATGAAATTTATGCGATTTTGATACATAAAACAACATTTGGATTTTCAGTGATAATAACACATTCAAAATTTGGTACAATTTTAGACCCACTTAAATTTGTAATCATGGGATTGTTAATTGGCCCAAAGGAAGGTTAATAATTGGTCGGAAT
This sequence comes from Impatiens glandulifera, assembly GCF_907164915.1. NCBI lineage: Eukaryota > Viridiplantae > Streptophyta > Magnoliopsida > Ericales > Balsaminaceae > Impatiens > Impatiens glandulifera. The sequence continues at coordinate 5,385,088 of NC_061870.1, read as the reverse complement.
GCAAATTTAAATAATGTACAAATTATTAATTTATAAAACATATTTGTTTTATAAGATTAAAACAATTGTGTTTGTAAGTATGCAGTTATTAATCGGAGAAAATGGAGTTTAATAATTTGTCTAGTTACACACTTAAAATATGTAAATAAGTTATTCATTTATTAAATCAATTAAATGAAGAAACCTCCTACCAAAGTAAGCTCTCTTGTGTAGGTTAATATGTTTTTATAAATTAAGAAGTTAGCGTGTATGTAATTAATGCGGTTATTTAATCAGCTCAAATGAAGATAAATAATTGGTCGGAATAACATTATGCACATGTGACAATATACATGTAGCAATTATTCGGTGTTCCATGTGAATAATTGGACTATCCAAAGATAACCAATTTTTTGACATGAGTTATTGTTAATATTTGATTACTACAAAAGAATACCGTTTGCAAGTTAATATTTAATGTCCAAAGACTAAATATTAATGTGCGTTTGATATCTTATGATGAGATGTATCATTATTTTGAATTTATGTGATAATTAAATTTATGTGAGTATAGTTGTTCATTTGTTTTGATATCTAATTAAAGGGGCGATGTAAGATTTTTATCTTCGAACATCCATAAAACTCCGTATGTTATTTTATTTCTTCATCTTACAGTCGTTTATCTGCCGTTTCAAATCTCGCAAGCATTTCCGCACTTGAATCCGTTCAAGAGTTTGCAAAGATTTGTGAAGAATAGAAACAAATTTTCATCTCTAACAAGATTAAAATTGAATTGAAAGTATTTATTAGTACAAAAATACTCAACCCCCCCCCCCTTCTATTGTTGTACACGATCCTAACAAGTGGTATCAAAGTCAAATTTTCTATTCTCAAGTATCTTCAGATATCAAAACCATGTCTATCCAAATCAAAATCTCTATGATCTCAAAGGAAGACTATGATGACTGAAAGATAAGAATGAAAGCTCATTTGACCTCTCTAGATGATGACATGTGGTATGTCATCACCGATGGTCCAATAAAAATTATGAAGGTCAGCACAATCACAACCTCAATCGATGGTGCTCCTGAGATGAAGGAGAAACCAAAATATGAGTGGACTACTGAAGAGAAGAGGAATGCCAACCTCGATAATATGGCCAAAGACATTATTTACAAGACACTGGACAAGAATATGTTCAGCAAGATCAAGTCATGCTCGTCTGCCAAAGAAATTTGGGAGAAACTGACTCAACTTTGTGAGGGAAACGACCAAACCAAAGAAAAAAGCTGATGATTGCCACCCATAAGTTTGATAGCATCAAGATGCGTCCTGGAGATACGATGACTAAGTTTGATGAAAGACTCAACATCATTGTCATCGAACTCTCCACTCTGAAAAAAACTTACATCAATAGAGAGATTACAATCAAAGTTATGAGAGCTCTGCCCAGAGAGTGGGACATAAAGACGATGGCGATGAGGGAGTTCAAAGATCTCAACAAGCTTGAGCTGCATGACCGGTTCGCCGATCTAAAAGCCTATGAGTTTGAGATAAACTCGAGGAATGAAGAGGAGCCATCCACATCTGTCTCAACCAAGGCGCTGACGGCTGTTGAGGAGCCACCTGCCGTGACAGCTGCGAAGTCTGCTGAGTAGATTAACAGCGATTCCATGACATTCTTCGTCAAAAATTTGGAAAATTCTTGAAGAAGACCCATTCTAACTCAAACTCTTCAAATAATAACAATTATAAGAGTGATTCCAAGGCTAACTTGAAGTGCTTTAACTGTGATAAACTATGACACTTCAAAGAAGAATGCAGAAAGTCAAAGAGGGATGACAAGAAGTCTCATGATAAGAAGAACAAGAAGGATAAAAAATCTCTCCTTGTTGAGGAAAACAATATCATGTGGGATGATAGTGATTCAGACGACAACTCTTCAAGTGAGAGTGATGATGAAGACGTTAAATTCTTCATGGAAAATGACAATGAGGTATTTGACTTCTTCTCTGACGAGTTCACAAGAGATGATCTAACCACTGCACTCAATGACATGGTCATTGAGTACAAGAAGCTATCAGACTCTTTTATGAAATGATTTTGAAAAACAAATATGGCAGTACTACTTCTTCATCTCAAATCACTAAATAAGAAGTTTTGAAAATAACTGAGCTCTCATCTGAGAATGAGAATCTCAATGAAACGATCTAAACTCTTTCTGATGAAAACCAAAGGTTAAACTACATGGTTAGTTCCTGAAAGAAATCTGGAGATGCCGTCAGACAATTGATCAGTCAGCTAAGGTCTTCCAGATGCAAATCTGGTTTAGGATTTGAAAATGCCAACCCAGATAAGTCCAACAAAAAGTTGAACCCAATAAAAGGCGAGCTTAAATCCATAAGCTTTGTCAAGAGACATTTAAATGAAAGTGGAACTAATCATGGCTGTGATGACTTGAATTTAAAAGATGAACTTAAATATGTTAAGCCAATTTCAAGATGTCTTAAGTCCAAGAAGAGGGGAGCCAACAAGTCTGGAAAGCAAAAACTTGATAGAAAGTCAAGAAGTTCTTCGCAAAACTCATCTTCTAAAGTCAAGGGACCAATAGAAGGCAGAAAGAAGTCTTTCAAACCAAAATCCTTTGCGTTATTAACCATACAAAATTGGTGATCCATAAAGATAACTCAAATATGGACCACTAAGGGACTAATTAACCACTGACCTAAGTGAATATGGGTAGCAAAGCTGTAAATATGTTCATTTGTATGTAAATCAGGACAACTGCTTGGAAGACTATGTTTGGTATCTAGACAATCGCTTCTCTAGACACATGACAAGCAACAACTGACTACTAACTAATATAACCAAATGCACAGGACCTAATATTACATTTAGTGATAACAACAAAGGTAAACTATGGGTAAGGGTAAAATTATCTATGGTAACCTTACTATTAAAAATGTGTTGCTGGTAGAAAATCTATGATATAACTTGATTAGTATTAGTCAAATGTATGATAACGGCTATACTATAAATTTTTAAAAAACATGCATGTCTTATAAAAGATCAACATGGTATCACTCTACTGATATGAAATAGAGTAGGAAATTCTTATAAGATGAAATGGAAATATAAGACGTCTGATCCTTTATGCATGATAGTTAAGAATGATCAAAACTGACTATGCCATAAAATATTAAACCATCTTAATTTTAAAACCATTAACAACACCTATTCAAAATATTTAGTTTTTGGAATACCTAAACTGAAGTTTTCTAAAGATAAGATATGTACTACTTGTTGGATGGGCAAACAGGTCAGATCAACTTTAAAAACAAAGGGAATATCCAATCCAAAAGGTGTCTGAAATTATTGCACATGAATCTGTTTGGTCCAATCCCAGTTAACAGTTTAGGGGGAATGAGATATATGTCCTTGTCATTATTTATGATTCTTCTAGATTTACTTGAGTTATATTTTTAGAATATAAGGATAAGACTGCCTCCTAGTGGAGAGCAACAGAAATTTGATTAAGATCCTTAGAAGACTGCCAAATATTCTTCAAGGATATTCCTGCAAAAACAAGTAGTGGGAAGAATATTTGCTTACGTGGAATTAATTAATTGGTTGCAATTGGCTGTCGTACTAATCTTCACTGGAAAGTGGAGCAGGAGTAGCGTACAACTAGTTGATCGTGGGTAGACATGTGCTAGCTTCAAACAACTGCTTTAAGCTTAACATTAGACATATTTAACTTAGACGACCTCGTGTAATAAAATTAGACGCCCTCGTCTAATAACAGGATCCATTAGACCACCTAGTCTATTGGGATTAGACGACACGTCTAATTACAGTTTCCTTTAGAATAATCTGAAGGAGTTAGACTACACGTCTAACTTTCATTAGTTAGACTGCACGTCTAACTCTACATCCCTTCATACTAATCTGAAGGAGTTAGATTGCACGTCTAACTTTCATACGTTAGACAACACGTCTAACTACACTTCCCTTCAGACTAATCTGAAGGAGTTAGACTACACGTCTAACTCTCATCTGTTAGACTGCACGTTTAACTATGTTTGTTAGACTGCACGTCTAACTACGTATTCGTTAGACTGCACGTATAACTACGTATTCGTTAGACTACACGTCTAACTCTCATCTGTTAGACTGCACGTCTAACTACGTCTGTTAGTCTGCACGTCTAACTACGTTAGTTAGACTACACGTCTAACTACGTATCCATTAGACTGCACGTCTAACTACGTTTGTTAGACTACACGTCTAACTACGTATCCGTTAGACGACACGTCTAACTACGTCTGTTAGACTACACGTCTAACTACGTCTGTTAGACTGCACGTCTAACTACGTATCCATTAGACTGCACGTCTAACTACGTCTGTTAGACTGCACATCTAACTACGTCTGTTAGACTACACGTCTAACTACGTATTCGTTAGACTGCACGTCTAACTACGTTTGTTAGACTACACGTCTAACTACGTATCCGTTATATTGCACGTCTAACTCAATGCATCTAATGCCCAATCAGTCTAATGAACCTCATTAAGACTTAGTCTAATATAACCTGTTTTCGATACACCTGCACTGAAAACAATTAGACGGCTTAGATTGAGTTTTATATACATTCATCATCAAAATTCCAATAATCAAACTTCTTTGACACTTAGTCAAAATAATTTGACCCAACATCCTCATATAAGTGAACAAAATTGTGTTGTTGAACGCAAGATTCGCCACCTTACATAAATGAGTCTCACTCTTCTTGCTCATGCTTTTATGCCCCTATCATATTGGGATGATGGTTTTTTGACAAGTACATATCTCATAAATTGTCTTGCCTCAAATGGTAATCCTTGTCAATCAACATTTGAAATTATTTTTAATCGTCCTCCTAACTATCTATTCCTTAAAACTTATTGATGTTTTTGTTTCCACTTATTCGATCATATAACTCTCACAAAATGGATCTTCAAACTTTAAAATGTAATTTTCTTTGCTATAGTTCAAATCACAAACGATATCATTGGTTACACCTTCCTTCCAACAGAATATATATCTCTCATCACGTTACTTTTGATGAACAACCAATTCTATTTAAAAATACAATACCAAAATCTACCAATATTTCTACAGCACTAGTCTATCTAATTATGCATTTTCCTTTTTCCATGATCATCACCTCCAATCTCTCCATTTTTAACACCACAAATCTCAAAGCTACCATATGAACACTCATCATCATAATAAAACTCCAAGCATTCATCTTCACCTGCCAACTCTCCAGTGTCGGACCTGAGATTTTGAGGCCTGAGGCGAGCACAAAACTTGGTGCCCTCAAAGCTTAATATTCATACATATATTTTTTTATCGATTTAAATATAATAGTATTTGTAACATTAATTCTAGAAATAAAATATCATCAAAACAATATGTCATGAGTAAATACTAAAAAAACAAAGAAGATCCAAACAAAATTTAAAATTCATGTTCCGAACTAGTACATGGTCACTTGAATATTACTCGTCTCGCATTTTTTGAAGCGAAAGTATTGATCAAGTTTTCATAATCAACTTTCTCAATAATTTTTTTCTCGATAGATAACATAACTAACCCATTTAATATTTCTTGCGACATAGTTGATCAAAGATAAGTTTTAATCAACTTCAATTTGGAAAAACTCCTTTCCGCAGATGCAATAGTAACTGGTATAGTCAACAAAACTCGATATGCGATATAATAATTTGGATAACAACCATCCATTGTTTTCAAATAATTCAGCACATCAATCACTCTTTTTGCTTCTCCGAGTAATGAATATATTAACAACTTTAGTTCTAGAAATAAATCTGATCCATCAACATCGGAGTGCCCATCATGTGTTACAGAATTTTGAAAATTGACACATGAGATCAAGAGACCATCATCATCAATAGACTTCAACTTCTCCAAACTAAATAAAAACCCAAAGGTTTCTTCGTACTTTTGAAATTGCTCAAACTGAGTTTGAAGTAAAGAAAGAGCTTGATCAATTATAAATAAGAAGTAATTAACTCGAAAAGATTCTTTAGGAGATTAAGTTACCTCTTCACTGTTGATATCATCAAATTGTCTCTTTCTCCGAATGATGCATTTTTCTCGAAAAATAGGTTCAATTCTTATTTCACTTGCAATATGTTCGGCTTCAACCAAGGCTTGATCAAATTCAGATTCTCTAAACTCTTGGAGAAAAGCAATAAGCCCCTTTAACTGTCCGATAAAACTCTAAATGCTAATCTGCATTAAAAATTTATAGATTAACCAGCATTCTACGAATCTATGATTAACCACAATGTTGCACTTCCTCTATGCAATAATGCAAGATACAAATTGTGAATCCACTATTCCACCAGACATGTCCTCAACAACCAAAAATAATCAAGTAAATCGAACCAAAATCTCACCGATGACACCGAAATCGAAGGAAGAACTCTAGTGGGCAGTGGCGCAGTGCCGAGAAATAAGGCTGGAACGAGCGAAAAATGCCCAAGAGCTCGGGGAAGGAGACGACCGAGTTTTCTGCTCCGATTCCAGCAAGCTGGAGGATCAACGACGGGCTTGGGGTTTGGGGGAAGTGTTTCCTTTTATTTTTCCAGAATGCTTGTTCTTAATTTTTTTTCTTTTTCCTTGATTTTGTTAATAAATGAGAATCGTGCGATTCTTTTCTCCAAATAAGATAGTGTTTTTTATTTTTATTTTTTTTGGATACAAATTAAGTTAGGGCTTATCATTGATAGGTTATCAATTATTATTTATGGGCTTTTTAAAAATAAGCCCATGAACATATCATTATAATTTATTTATTTTTGAAGATTTTGGTGCCCCAAAAATATTTGGGCCTAAGGAAATTGCCTCACTTATTACACAGCAGGTCTGGGCCTACAACTCGCCAATATCAAACTCCTATCAACCATTATTAGCAACCAACTCATCTTCAATCAATCCTCCTATATGTGGACTTTATAACATTATACATTCTCTTGAATGTTTCTCTCATCATATGATTACACGTGCCAAAACTCATGCCTTTCATAACGCAAATATTGACATCATCTCCACCTCCCTACCCACATGTTTATCCATTATCAATAAAGATATTCATTAGCGTTCCGCAATGGTAAATAAGTTTAATGATATAATTCAAAACAAGATGTGTTCTCTTGTTCGTAGTTTCTCGTAGAATATCATGGCCTGTAAATGTGTTTTCAAAATTAAACAAAAAGTTGATGGTTTCATTGAACGTCACAAGGCTCGTTTAGTTGCAAAGGGTCATCAACAAGAAGACATTTACTATCTTGAAACATTCAGTCTAGTTGTGAAACATACTACCATCTGAATCATCGTCTCACTTTCTGTCACTCGTCAATGGCATATTCATTAATTCGATGTTAGCAACGCCTTTCTACATGGAACTCTATAGGAGGAAGTTTTTATGTCTCAACCCCTTGGGTTCACTCAACCTAATTATCCTAATCATGTATGTAAACTTCACAAAGTACTCTATGGAATCAAGCATGCTCCCCGTGAATGATATACCACCTAGAAATTCGATCTTCTTTCCAATGGTTTTCAAGAATCCAAATATAATTTTTCTTTATTTATGTATCACTCTCCACAAATTACATTGTTATTTCTTGTCTACATTAATGATATTATATTCACTATCAATTCTTCCACTCACATTTCCTCAATCATCTCTCAACTTATCCACATTTCTCCCCTTAAAGATTTAGGTCCACTACACTATTTTCTCGGGATTGAAGCTCGTCGATATATCTCAAGCATTTTTCTCTATCAGTCAAAATATATCAATGACATTCTTATCTGAGCCAATATGAGTGACTCAAAACCTCTTAATACTCCTTTCTCTTCAGTATCATCTTTATCTTGCCAAGATGGTGAAACTCTTCATGAGCCATTTCTGTATAGTAGCATTGTTGGTACTCTCCAATATTTGATGCATACTCGGCCTGAAAAAGCATTTGTTGTCAACCATTCCTACTAATTCATGCAGTCTTCTACCACCACTCATTGGTATACAATAAAAAGAAAACTCCACTATTTTTGTCATACTCATCATCATGGACTTCTCATTCGTCCATCATCTTCTCTCGATTTATCTGCCTTTTCTGACTTCGATTAGGCTATTTGTCCAAACGATCGTCGCTCCACAACTGGCTACTGCATATTTCTTGGTGACAATCTTATATCTTTGAATTCAAAGAAACATCAAGTCGTTGCTAGGTCTAGTACCGAGTCTAAGTATCGAGATTTAGGTCATGTCACTATTTAACTCATCTGGCTCCAATCTTTTCTACGTGAACTTTGCATTCCCCATCTTAACCTCCCACTCTATGGTGTGACAACATTGGTGTTGCATTTATCTCGGTCAATATAGTTTTTCATGGTCGTACGAAACATATATAGATTGACTTTCACTTCGTTCGTGAACGTGTTGCTTAGAAATCTATTTTCATCCGATACATAACTATTGATGATCAAATTGTCGACATCCTCACCAAAGGACTTGCGTCAAACCAATTTTCTTTATTACGTAACAAACTCTCGGTGTGTGCCTCCCCGTTTTGTTTGAGAGAAGATATTGAAGAATCTACAATTAAAGAGGAACATACTTGAGTTTCTTAATTTTCATATTTTAACTATTAAGTTTATTTAAAATCTTTACATATTCTAGTTCTTTAATTTCCCTTATTTTTAAATAAATTCATACTCTTGTAATTGTAATACCACACTAAAAATATATTCTTAATCCATAACAAATTTTTTTCTACTTATCTTCTCTATCTTAGTGGATCAAATTAGTGCTTTAATAGTTAAAATATAGTGACAAGATAAAAAAAAAAATTGGGTAATTACAAAACTAATAAAAAAAACATCAAACTTAATGAAATGCTATATAATTCCAAAAGGCTCTTTAATATTCAATACATTCGATTTGCCAAGATGAGACAAGTTGTTACCTAGTACTCGCACTATATTCTGTCATCAGCTGTAAGACCAGGCGGGTTCTACAGAGAATGGTATTAGTTTTCCAATAAAAAAACAAAAATATTCTACAAATCACAAGGATAAAACAGAAAATCAAACTCCAATCTTTACGAGGCCTTCTTCCTTTCTCCCCAAGTTTTCTCCATGACTATGACTACTACTCTAATTAGTTTCCTTCTCATCCTCACTTTGTTAGATTCAATTTCTTCAACAGCTTCCGCTTATGGCATCTCCATGGATTCAAATGCTACTCAACCTCTCTCATGCAACTCTGGCAGCTCCAAAATCTGCCCTTCTCTCCTATACCAAAACAACAATCTCACCACAGAAAAGATAGCGTCTTTATACTTAGTTAGCTCAACATTTGTAAAACCCATTAATAACGGAAAGAAAAAGGATTACCTAGTCTCAGTGCCCTGTTCTTGCAAAGAGGTTAATGGAACTCTTGGTTCAGAAATCGGTTACTTCTACGACACTCTCTACCAAGTGCAACATGGGGACACTTTCGAGAATGTCGCCATACAGGATTACAGTGGACAAGCCTTGGAGGTTGGAGGTGAAAACAATACATATATTGCTGGAAAAAATGCCACCTTACATATTTTGTGTGGATGCGTTGCGAAAGACTCGCAAGTTGTGGTTACATATACGGTTCAAGAGCATGACATATTATCTGATATTGCAATTCGACTATCAACTACAGTCCAAGCAATTCTTGACCTGAATACGCTTGTTAAAGATTCTGGGTTCATTGAACCCGGTTGGGTTTTGTTTGTACCAATGGAGAAGAATGGCATACCTCCACCAGATGCACCAACTCGTGGTAATTTTAATTATTTTGTTGTCTTGTCCAGATTATGATAATCTATTTAATTTTATGAACAAAGAACCGGTATTATTAACAGTATCATGTGGAGACTTATAAATTAGTGGTAAAGGACATAAACTTATATTCTGATGGTGGTGATTGTTTGAGTATTAAAGACGATTATAAAATTTAGATTCAGCTGACCACAATTCAATCCACACACAAATTATTGTGTAGTTAGACACTTTGGTTTTGCTTGGATTTGGATTATCTAAACTATCCTCTTTTTTATAGTTTTCTTAAAGAGGTACATTGTACTCAACAGATTATGGGATTAAAAAAAAAGTAACTACATATTATATATAATTAACATGTTCAGGAATTGCAAAAAAAAAGTTATAGCAACAAAATTTTGTTTGGATTTTTCAAACAATATTAATGAAGAATATAATGGTTTGAAAAATGAATTCGAGTAAATTTAGTTTGGGTTATTGATTGGATAAAACAGATCATTTATTCAAGTTTATGGGTTTAACTGATTGATCTTTTGAGTATGTTGGATCTGGTTAATTTTAATTATTTTATTTTAATAATGTTCACTTATGTAATTTTTTCTTTTTAAATGGTTTGTTCAGATGTAATTCGTGAGTGTTTTTTTAATAAACACCTTGTTATTTTTTTTGTTTTTTAAGAAAAAAGAATAGATCATTTCTCACTCAATCTATAAGGTAATTTAAATTCAATTTCACAAGAATCTCGATTGAAATGGGCGGATATACTATGATAGCCTCCTCTATGAATTTCCCGCTAACCTCTTGCTTTGTTCAGGTAGGAGGAAAGAGAGACATAAGTGGATGATAATTGTCATCATCTTGTCAATTGTAGCACTATTTTCACTATGTGCCTTGGTCACAGTCCTAGTTTGGAGAAACAAGTGGAACCCAAAAAACAAGGATCCGAAATCTGTTATGGCAAAGAATGCAAATAAATCTTATCCTTTGCAAGATCCATACCTGCACAAAGTAAAGACAGAAGGTAAGACAAGATTCAAGTGTATGATTTAAGCATTAAAAAGACAAGAAATAATCATGCTATTTGCAGACCTCACATATCTTGAAGCAGATAGACCTATAACCTACAGTCTTGAGAAGATTGGTGAGGCAACAAGTAACTTTGATGATTCAAGAAGAATAGGATCTGGAGGGTATGGAAGTGTATACTTTGGGGTCATTGGAGACCAAGTAGGTTAATCAGATTAGATTAGTTTTATTTTCTTTTAAATTCAAATCAGGGTGAACTCTAATAGGTTACTTGGTTGATGATTATTGATTAGGAAGTAGCAATAAAGAAGATGATGTCTACTTTGTCCAAGGAGTTCTACGCAGAACTTAAGGTCTTATGTAAGATACATCACATCAATGTGGTAAGATAGTGAGTGGATCATAAGTAATTAGAGTTTAAGAAATGGAAAAGTCTCTGCCATTAATCAAGAAAGATGATCTTGCAGGTGGAGCTTCTGGGTTATGCCACCAGTCATGATCATCTCTACTTGGTTTATGAGTTTGTTCACAACGGATCTCTCAGTGATCATCTTCATACTCCCTTGTTAACTGGTAAACAGTTGTTTTATCTATGAATTAGTACAAAAATGAATAATCAAATGGATAACTTGTTTTCAAATAGGTCGGCCACCACTATCTTGGACTGCTAGAGCACAGATAGCGCTGGATTCTGCCAAAGGCATTGAATACATTCATGATCATACAAAATCCCAGTATGTGCATCGTGACATCAAGACGAGTAACATTCTGCTTGATGAAGCCCTTCGAGCAAAGGTAATTACAGTTATATATCTCATAAAATTGATTACAGGTAGATGAGAAGTTTTTTATAGTACAAATTCGCAAACAATAAAGTCTACAAAGATTCCTATTTCGTTTTGTTGGTGATTAGGAATGAAATCCCCAACAATCTAACATGTTTCCCAATTATTATTATCTCATAATTAGACACAATTTATGTTATATATCATGTCACTAGTCACTACAAGGTTCAGTTCAATCTCCATATATAGGTAGCTGATTTTGGATTGGCAAAGCTTGTTCAAAGAACTAATGACGATAACCTGGTTGCAACTCGCTTGGTTGGAACTCCGGGATATCTTCCACCTGAGTTAGTAAAACATGAAATTTTGAGGACTACAAAAAGCTAAATGGTTTGAAAATTAAAGTTAGTGAGATTTCCATTTTCCAAATACAATACAGGTCTGTGAAAGAGCTACAAGTGACTACAAAGACGGATGTTTTTGCTTTTGGAGTAGTTCTAGCAGAACTTATAACAGGTCGTCGTGCACTTAGCCGAGATCAAAACGAGCCCAACAAAACAAAATCCCTCATTACCATTGTAAGTGGAGTATTCACAACTAAACAAGTTGAGAATGTATATCACACCCCATCCAAGGCTTATTTTCATTTTATCTGAATCTACATCTTCTAAATTCTATGTACAAAAATCGTCAATTCGCAGCTAGGTGACATTTTCCAAGATGAAGACCCAGAAACCGCATTGAAGTCAATCATAGATCACAATCTTAACGATAGTTATCCGATAGAGGAAGTGTGCAAGGTCTGCCTTATACATAATTTTTTTATGTTTAAATGCATATAATCTACATAAATTGGTGGAGAATTATAACAAAGGGGTAGATCACTCTCAAAATTATGACTTGGACTAGTTAATCTTCTCATGAACATGATGTGTTACATTGCAGATAGCAGAAATTGCTGAATGGTGTTTGAGTGAGAAGGCAACAAATAGACCAGAGATGAGAGAAATAGTAGTGGTGTTATCAGAAATTATGTTATCCTCATTAGAGTGGGAAGCTTCACTAGGGGGGACAAGTGGTGTTTTTAGTGGGCTTTTCAACGGAAGATAATTTTTTTCATTTTCTAGTTATTGTTACTAATTCTCTTTTTACTGTCAATTCAAGTTTCAAGATTAATTATATAAACACAATTTACAGTAAGATCAGGGAAGTAGAAGATATGTAAGTAATAGATACCAATAAATGAAACACGATTTCCTACTTTTTTGATGAATACATCTAGATTTTAAAAACTGTCTTCTGTTTTTCTGAACATTTGAGTTATAGTATACTGTTGAATTTGTGATATTGGATTAGAACTAGAGTCTATCTCATCCATAGTCTTCACTAAAAATATCTTATTTATCAAATATAATAAATTTATGTCATATTTTTAATAGCTTTAATTCATCAACACAACTCCAAAATTAAGAATATATATATACATATATAAACTAATAATCATATAAATATAATGAATACAATAAATATAATATAAATAAATATATTTGATTCTCATGACTAATCTTTCTATATAAATATAAATAGATATGTATAATAAAAATAAATAAATTTTAACTACTAAATTTATATTTAAATAAAATTATTATTATTATTATACATAATTTAAAATATATTAATATTGGGCCTTTTGAAAATGGGATATATGAGGGTTTGAAAACATCAAAAAAAGCTAAGACCAACTCCAGTTCATCTCTTTTTTTTAAGTCATAGATTTGTTTTATTTTAAGTTTATTATAAACATTTTATTATTTTTGTTTAATTGGCCTTATAATAGCTTTGTGAAAATTAATGGTCATAATTTATCATTTTTAATTGTCAAATAAATTTTATAATTTATTATAAAAAAAACTATTTTAATCATAATTTAAATATTATAATGTTTATAAGCATAAAAGTTTTACCTACCCTATTTTATACAAAAATATTATTATTTTTAATAATATTAAAATAATATTTTGAATATTAAAACTAAATTAAGGGTTAATTATTATTATAATTAAACCCTAATTAGGAAAATTATTTAAAATTCCAAAATAATTTAAGATTAAAATATTGTATTTATTTTATCCAAACTAAACTTAAGAAGGAGTTAAAATTATTTAATTACAATTTGATCATGAATTATGTGTAATTTATGGTTTAAACACAATTAAATAAATAGCCCAAAAATTCCCAAAAATACCAAGAAAATAAAAATAAAAATATGATCATAATTTTTATTATAATTCTAGAAATAATTTTTGTGAAATTTTTGGTGAAGAAAAAAAACGCAAAATAAAAGGATTAAAAATCGATTTTAAATAACTTTTTTTATAAAAATTAAATATGACAATCCAATGCAACATGAATTATGTTTAGTTTTTGCAATAACATTCGTGACCATCAGATCAGCTTGAATTTTCATCCAACGCCTAAGGACGCACAACACAGCCCGTTGTATCGAAGCTAGCGCACGCCTACCACACCTGATCAACTAATGGGATATGCTAATGTCGTTAGCCTAAACACTGACGAACTGGACGGAACGGCTAACGACGCCATGAAATAACGTTGTTTTGGCCAAAAACATTATCTTTGCGTACAATTATCCTTATCTCTCCATTTTTTGCCACATCTTCGTCTTATCTCTGCCAGCAATACTCCTAAACCTAGAAATCTTATCATCTCCCCTAGCTAGGCTACCACGAAGAGTATAAGAATTATGGATAAGATCGGAGATCATCAAATCCAACTTGAATTAAGCTACCTTCAACCGACCTAATAGACTATAAATACTCCCTTAAGGTTTCTCCACCAAATCATCAAACAATTACAACAAAATACAGACTAAATCAAAGTTCGAAGATTCTGGCCAAGACCAGATCCTACTAATGTTCGACATCAGATTCCCCTCTATCTAGAGGCTAAACTTATCAAACAAAATTTAAGACGAATAAAACAAAGGTTTTTTCCTAGATTAAAGAGGAATTTCAAAAACTGTTGGAAGCAAGATTCTTTGAAACTGTGGACTACCCCACATGGATATCTAATGTGGTTCATGTCTTAAAGAAAGACGAAAGTATACGCGTGTGTGTAGACTACCGCGATCTAAACAAAGTCAACCTTAAGGATAACTTTTATTTACCTCATATCGACATTCTAGTCGATCATGCCGTTGGCAATCAGATATTTTCTTTCATAGATGGATTTTCAGGATATAACCAGATCCTAATCGTTGAAGAAGACAAAGAAAAAACCACCTTTATCATAGAGGTAGGCATGTTCTATTTTAGGGTCATGCCCTTCGATCTCAAAAACGTCGGGATTACTTACCAAAAATCAGTCACTATAATCTTGCGTGACATGATTCACAAGGAAGTGGAATTCTATATTGACGACATGATCGTGAAATATAAAGATCGCCAAGGTTATATTTCCAACTTAGACAAATTCTTGTATAGAACTATAAAATATCAGCTTCTGTTAAATCCAAACAAGTTTGCGTTTGGAGTCACCGCTGATAAAATCTTAGGTTTTCTTATTATCCAATAAGGAATATAAATTGATCCATAAAAAATCAAGACAATTACGACTATGCCTACCCCTCGAAATAAAATAGAAGTCTAAGACTTTTTTGGCAAAATCCAGTTCATTAGTCGGTTCATTAGTAAACTGACTCTAACATGTGATCCTCTTTTCAAGTTATTCAAAAAGGATCAGAAATTTTTAATGGGATGAAATTTATTAACAAGCATTTGACCAAATCAAAACATATCTAAAGTCACCACCGATCCTTATGCCACAAGGCCTGGCGTTCCTTTAATTCTTTACCTCAAAGTGATAGAGACGGCTATGGATAGCCTGTTGGCTCAAGAAAAACGAGAATAAGCTCGAGATTTCCATTTACTATCTAAGCAAGAGAATGTATGGATGCGAATAAAACTATTTGACATCTAAGAATGTGTGTTGGTCACTTGAATGAGTGACTAAAAGACTAAGGCATTTTATGCAAGCCCAAATTATAACGCTAGTATCAAGGTTGGATCCGATCCATTATTTATTTCAAAGAATATTGTTGTCTCCTAGACTCTCTAAATGGATGATGATGATTTCTGAATATGATATAATGTATACCGTTCTGAAATCTGTTAAAGGAAGCGTTGTTGTAAACTTCCTGACAGATCAACCCATCACGATCGAGCCTTCCTATGAACTCGACTTTCCGAATAACACCATAATGTTTGTTACGTCAACACATGGAAATTAATGTTTGATGGAGATTCATCAAAACATGGCTATGGAATTGGAATTCTCTTGATAAATTACAAGGGAACCTATAATACCATCTCTATTAAGTTAGAATACTCGGCAACCAACAATGAGGCTAAGTATGAAACATGTCTCTCAAGTCTCAAAATTGCATACGAAAGAGGAGCAATTAAACTAGACATAATTGGCATCTCTAACTTGGTTATATCCCAGGTTAACGGAACATGGCAAGTACGAGGAGAAAAACTTAAACCCTATCATATCTGCCTACTCCAATTTATCTACAAGTTGATCATGTGTCTTTTGTGCATGCGCCAAGAAGCCCAAATCGCTTTGCCGATGTTTTAGCTACACTTGCATCAATGAACCAATTCCCTGTTGAAATAAAGGTCAAACCTCTGAAAATCCGACAGAAACAGAAGCCCAATTTCGAGATCGGAGTGGTAGCCTCCATTCAAGTTCCCACCAAAATACATCGGTATGGAGAGTATCCGTTACATTTCCAAGCTAAGGAACGAAGAGTCATGCGCTAGTATTCCACTAACTATGCTTGGATAGATAACATGCTATACATACGATCTTTTGATAGTCAAAACATGCTCTACATTGATGGTCTTGAAGCACTAGATCATAGAGGAAGTACACGATGTAGTATGTGGTCCACATATGAATGGAGTAGCCCTTACCAAAATTATACTTCGTTTCGGGTATTATTGGCAAAATATAGAACAAGAATGTGTCAGCTATGAAAACATTTATCACTAGTGTCAGATCTATGCTGATCTAAAGCATACTCCAGCATCTTTGCTTTATAGCATGACGTTACCGTGGCTATTTTCTACATGAGACATTGATGTCAATGGGAAAATTTATCCCAATGCGTCAAATGAACATGAGTTCATACTCGTAGCAATTGACTATATCATTAAATGGGTTGAGGCAGCGTTATACAAGATTCTGAAATCTACTCAAGTGGCAATGTTCATACGTATCTACATCATCGCAAGATACGGGGTACTTCATGCCATTATTTCAAATAACGGAAGACACTTCCAATGAAAGGTTTTATCCTTGCTCAAAAGATTCAAAATTGAAAAACACAAATCATCGTAATATCGACCCTAAACTAACGGTGTGGTCAAAGCATCTAACAATAATGTGATAAAGATCATCAAGAAGATGACCATCACATATAAAGATTGTCATGAAAAGTTGTCATTTTTCTTACAGGGATATCATACAACTACTCGGGCCTCGACAGACAAAACTCTCTATTCTCTTGTATAAGGTATGGATGTCGTACAACCTATCGAAGTTGAAATCCTTACAGTAAGTGTCCTTTTGGAGTCCTAAGTCATTGAAGAAGACTGGGTAAAATCTCGTTATGACTAGTTGACGTTAATGGAAGACCACATATTAGACGCATTATGCAAAACCCAAGCTTACCAAAAACGAATGGTCGATACTTTTAATAGAAAGGTCAAGCCCAAGAAACTAAAAGAAGGTGACTTGGTGCTCAAGAGAACCCGAGAACTGTTAGACCCTAAGAGCAAGTTCTGACCACGATGGGAAGGATCCTTCCTAATTATGAAAATCCTCTATAGAGGTGCAGTTCGCCTATCCACAGTTGAAGGCGAAGAATTTATAACTCCAAGAAATCTAGACGCACTAAAACGATATTATGTATAATATTAGCCTGTGCAAACAATTACTCTCAATCTAGCATTACCAAGATTACAATGGCTCACAATCTAGCCTTACTAGGATTAAAACGGGTTTAGCCCCCAGCCTCGAATGGACTAATCGACCTCTACTTCTGTATAACCACGTCATTATAATGGGAGAACTACGTGAGACCTGATTCTTCTAATGAAAAAAATAATATATCAAGGACAAAAGGAAGATACGTAGGAAACCTATATGTAGGTTCGTTCTTAAACTCAATAAAATAAATAAATAAATAAATGAATTGCTATTCTTAATTCTGTCTGACATAAAGTCTAAAGATAGTTAGGAACCTTGGTTCTTTCGACCAACCGATGACAAAGATTTTAAGAAATAAGTAAGGGCAGAAGCTAAGAGCTTCTTTGTTAATCTAATAGTGATTAATCTCCTGAATATGACTTCGAGTTTCCAGAAAATTTTTATCGGTAGATATTCTTAATAAGCTTGTTTTTGTGCTACACGATTATCTAGGAAATTAACCCCAAAAGCCAAGCCAAAGCCGTAATCTAAGAAAGGATGTTTAATTCTCCTTTATACAAGAGAACAGAGACAGCTAGACGCAAGACTTAAAAAAATATATACACGTATGTATAATATGTATAATGACCTTCCCGTAGGTGAGGTGAAATCACCATTTATGCTCACACAGACGGTTGTCCTGATGACTATCACAAGAGCAAAACATATTGATTCCCTCAGATATACCCCATGAATCAAATATATATATATATATATATATATATATATATATATATATATAAATTCTCTCGTGTAGGTTGAGGTGTTAAATCTCCGTTTATGCTCACTCGGACGGTTGTCCTGATGACTATTACGAGAGAAAAATGTAATGATTCCTCCAAATATTCTCCGGAAGCCAAACAAAAAAAAGAGAAAATTCCCAAAGACAGATAATTGAAGCTCTCTTTGTAACTATACCAAGAATAAAACTTTTAAAGGATTGCGGCCCACGGAAAAAACAATAAAAAATATAGTTGAATGAGACCCCCATATCTCGGTCACCTTCCTTGCGAGTTAAGAATTTTGATAATAATCTGCAGGAGATTGAATTTATAATATGTATCTTAACATAGGAGAAAAATGAACTCGAGCTCTTTAAGAGAGGTAATCTCTCATGATTGTAAAGAAGCTCGTATCTTAGCCCCGACCATATTTCGAATTCATGTCTCCAAGATTTGTGGATCGAATCAAGGTGTCTTTTGTTTTCAAACATTATTTGAAACAAAATTGAGAACAGTCCATTCCCTAGAAATGACAAAACAACGGTTGATGTTTAACCTAGTTGTGAAGGTCACTTCATAAAACAAAAGGGAAAAAAGATTATATTGAAATATTCCTAAATGATAAAAGTCCCATAAGATGGTTTTAATTCAATTGTGAAGGGAATTTTGTCACAAACACCCAAACATAGTTAGAGTCTCATTCATTGTTAAAATATATGGTTTATCATAGTAGGACGAAACATATGCATGTTCGTTATCATTTCATTCGATCGTCTTTAGAAGATGGAGACTTGTTAGCTCTTGAGAATATTCCCGGGAGCGAGAATCCAACTTATATGTTGACGAAAGCTATGACAAACAAGAAAATGAAGTTGTTTGTAATTTTAGTTGGCCTTCATCATTAAGACACCAAATGAAGAGCCACTACCGATTGAGAGAAGATAGAGTTATTCTCCAAGTAGAAGATTGTGGAGTTAGGAGCTTACACTTATAATAAACTCTAACAAGTTAATTAGAGTTTATTGAATTGGGCTTTGACCTGAAGAAGAGTTATTTATATTTTATTATCTAAATGTTTTCCATATAAATATGTTATGTTTAAGGGTTTTATAGATGAAGATAGAATTCTATAAATATAAAGTGAGAGACAAAACTATGTATTCCTCATTTTTTTTCTTCATAATGAAATATTGTGCCGGCTATAATGGACGTAACTCATTTGAGTAGACCACTATAAATATGTGTTTTTTGTGTTTTTATTTTTTTGGGTTTTGTGTATATCGTTTAAAGCAAGTCGTATTTGAGGCATTCAAATTCTAACATATATATCAAAAAGGAATTACAGAAATTGCATTTCTTTGTAGATAAGTTTTTGTCGAAGGAGAGACACGCTCAAGAAGCTCAATAAATATAATCATACTAACAAGGACAAAATTAATTAATTATCTAGAAAAAGTAAGTTATAGTTGGTGTGAAAAAGTATAGAGAAGAGAAAATAGAAAGAAGCAAATTCAAACTTGAGATAAAACATACAAGTTCAACCATTGAGGGAATTATGAGTGTAATAATGGAGCTAAGAAGGTCTCCTCAAACAAGAGTGCTCAATCAATTTTAGGGACATATGAGGTTTGGTTGGTTTTATTTGTTTTTGATTATTATATTAAAGGTTCTCTCTTCATTTTGGTAATTTCATTATAACATTAATTAATCACATGATGATATTTTTATTTCTAGGAATTTTTAATTTATTTTTGTACATAAAATTTTCAAAATGAAAATCACTTTTTCAAACAAAAATTATGTTTATTAAACTACATCATTTCGGAAGATGATGCTTATGTTTTAAGATAAGCATGCCGGCATTTATTTATACATTTCAGACACATACAATGATTGAGTATGAGTGTATAAATAATATCATATTTAACTTGATTGAATGTTTCAAATTTTGTGATATATCGAAATTATTTTGAATTTGTCTAAAACTGAATAGATTATTTATAAATAATATCATATTTAACTTGATTGAATGTTTCAAATTTTGTTATACATTGAAAATATTTTAAATTTGTCTAAAAGTCAATAGATTATGTCGTATTTAATTATAAAATAAACAAAAAAAATCATTAGCTCATTTATTGACATTGACAAGCAACTATAAGTGCTACGAATTACAAATTTATTTATTTTTGTTAAAAAAATCTTGTTTTTAATATATATTTAACAGTTTAATTTTATTATAAAAATTTCTTTGGATTAATATTTGTTTTGAATTATTGAATAAGATTAATAATTTAATTTATATATAAATATTATTTCAAATTAAATAATTTAATTAATTATATTATTTTATAATATAATAATGAAGTTTTTAATAAGATTAACTATTTTAAAATATATAATTTAATTGATAAATCCTAAGTCGCCGCTCGAGGTGTTTGAGTCTTCTTTAGGACGACAAGGACATGGGAGGGTGACCGGGATGGGATCGAGAATACGTCCCACTCACTTCAGACCCGATCAAAGGGGAAGTTCTCTTCAAGCGTCAACTCACGTGTGTCACAACAAACGCTGATGGAGGAGAACAGAACTCTGCGAGAAGAGTTGAATATGATACACGCACAACAAGAAGCACAAAATGAGACACAAAAGCAATGGATTAACGATATTCATGCAAAGGTGCGTGCATAACAAGAGGCTTTTGAAGCGTTCATGTCTAGGAATAATCCCCCTCCTACCCCCAATACCCCTAATCAATGATTCACATTACGATATGATTTAATATTTTTGTATTATTATTTTAGGATTTTGTCGAATTTGGATTATTTTAATTTATGAATTGTCTTTTTTTTTTGTAAAAATATTTGAAACATGTTTTGTGAAATAAAAAAATTACCGCGACTTTTAAAATTTTTTAAAATTATTAACCACAACGTTCTCCTAAAGCCGTGGTTAATAATACAATATTATTACCCACGACTTTAGGAGAACGCCGTGGTTAATTATACAATATTATTAATCACGGCAAAGGGTAAAACATGATTAATAATACTGTATTATTAACTAGCTTTAGGAGAACGCCTTGGTTAATAATATTGATTTAGGAAAAGGCCATGGTTAATAATAATATTATTAATCACGGATTCCTCCCCTAAAGCCGTGGTTAATAATCAAAATATATTAACGTCGAGTTTTGTAGTGTCGACGAACGACGACTTTGTTCGCCGACGTTAATAATTATTAATGTCGGCATTAAGGCTTTTAGCGACAGTTTTTGCCGTCTTTAATAGTCATTTTTTTAGTTTCTACTAGTGAATGTTATTTAAAATATATATAATTTATTTATTTATTAAAAAAAAGTTTCGAATATAAAAAATACTAATTATATATTTTAATAATTTATGATATATATATATATATATATTTTTATATATTAGAATTGTTAATTTTTTACAATATTTTATTCTAAATTATTATTATCATGATTTTAGTATATATTTTTAATAGTTATTTAAAATAAAATATATTATAAATACAAATTTTATATTAATTAAAATTTTAATTTTATTAAAAGAAAAAAAAATTATTAATTAAAAATATTTAATTTGAAATTATTATTAATTTTAATCAATATAAATAATACATATTAAAATTATTAATCTTATTAAAAAAAATTAAATTAATTTAAATTGTAAATTATAAATATTGGGGGTGTAAAAGACATGTTACTTTTCAATAATATATATGTATATATATGTTCATCGATTCGATTTCAGATTATTCGAGTTAATCAATTCGAGTTTTTCGAATATATTTTTTTAGATAATTTCGAAAATCGAACCGAATATTGAAATTCAAATTCAGTTTATTTGAATTTGGTTCAAATTTGGTGAATTTAATTTGGGTCGAATATTTGGTTCAGATCAAATATTGAATTAACATACACAGTTTTACTATTTATTACAATAATTACATTTGCACTTTTTCTTAATTTCACTATAAACCAATTTTAGGATTAGAGTTTTATAGATTTGAAAAATCTAGCAACCTATTTAATTATATATAATATATAATAAAAATAAATGCTAAAAAAATGAATTCGATTTCCGGTTAAGTTTTCGAGGAAAAATCCTAACTCAAAAATCAAACAAAAAATCGTATTAAAATTCGAATTGGTTTAAAATTTAATTCGAAAACCGTAAAAAATTCGAAGTTAGTTTATCCGAATATGATGAATTGAAATTTGGCCGTATATTCGGTTGAAACCAAATATTATAACACTTTTATATAATATATATATATATATATATATATATATATATATATATATATATTAATTAGAAAGCATTTTATGTAAAAGTTTAATTTGTAGTTTCTCATTGGAACAAAAATTAACATAATACTTTTTTTTTTTCACATAAGCAAGCATAAAATAAATAAATATTACACTTTTCAGTCAATTTATTTGACTTGTTAAAGGTGGTATTTATTCTATATAAATATATTTTTCTGAAGATACACACAAAAACAAAAAATATTTACTAATTTCTTTGACATATTTATACAAGTATTTCTAGCAAATACAAAACATGTCTACTCATGTATAACCAAAGAACATTATCTATTTCTTAGAAATGGAAATCTTAGAGTCCCACTTTCTCTTTCTCTTTCTCTTTCTCTATTAATTAAGGACATTTTTGATGATACCTTGATTAGTTATTTAAGGACATTTTTCATTTCTTCCTGGGCCTCCATAGTAAAAATAATTTCCCCAAACACTATTGTATCCACTTTGAATATCATAACAATCAGGGTAATCTGCCAGGACTTGAAGATTGGAAGGGGGGACCAAGCTATTATCAAAATCAACAATTTCCAAGTTCCTAAAGTAAGAAGCTTTGGCAAAACCCTCATCAGCAAAATGGCCACTTCCCATTTGGGTGGCGGTGTGAGTATCAGGACTGCTATTCACAATCTCCCCGCCGAACTGGACCATGCTCGCATTGCTCTGCAAATGTGTGAACAAGAACGACGGCCAATACCCCACCAAGGCCCCGTCCCCAAATTCCAGCCACCAATTGCCATGCTTGGGATCCTACATATAGCTAGCTCTTAGACCGGACCATGAATATTAATTAATTTGTTTCAACAATTACTAATGAATAATTACCATCCAAACAAGGAGACTGATATCGAATTGCCCGCCCTCATAGGATGACGTTGGGGAAATAGCAGCCCCGATTGCAATGTCATTGTTGGTTTGAATGAAACCGGAGCATAACAAATTGTAACATCCGGTTGCTTGGTATGCATCGGACTGTATATATATTAGTTATAATAATCTTAAGGTTGATTGATTGAAAATGAAAATAAAATGAGAAAAAGAAAGCAAATATATGTATATACCGTCCAGTAAGTAAAGAACCTAGGGGAATTATCACCATAGAGCTCCGGACTAACCTGTTTTAAATTGAAACAAAGCATTAATTGTGGGTAATTAAAATAAATAATTTTATTGAATTAGATCTCGTAGAGAGTTGTTTTCTGAATTTTTACCTGCCAACCCGCTTCAATGGTGTTTAGGTCGTCTCCAAATGAACCGGAGATGACCCAAATTTGGGACAAGCTGAATTCGTCTGGGTTAGCCACACGCGGTGCCCACACATTTATGCTGGCTTTGGCGCCATAAAAGTATTGCTCTCTTCCCGTTACATAACCGACCGCATGCTGAAATATATATCTTTAAATATTAATGTTGCCGTATTGTGTTGGAGATTTATAGTTGAATGTTAGAGCACAAAAATTTATAATGTACTCGTTTATAAGATTTTGGATTTGTTAGCTGTTGTTTGATCCACTTAATTTTAAGGCCACATAGGAAGGGATATGTAGTTTAAAAAATAAATGAAAGTGCTTAAATATATATAATTGATATCATACTATATAACACAAATATTTTTTTTGTTAACATAATAAACATGACACATTTTTGTGATTTGTTAACCTAAATAAACAAGACACATTTTGTTCCTAGACATAAAAAAAAATGGCATACATAAATAAATTTGAGAGCTTAAACCAATTTAACAGTATATATTGTATTCTTTCCATATATGTATGTATACCTGGTGGCCTGTGGTTGAGGATTCTGATCTACGTACAATGTGTTTTGAGGTCATTTTCCTTCCGAAACTGCGGGTAGAACTGGCACGCAATATATCTTTCTCGGTCGTCCTCCTGATCGGAACTGTTCCTTTGGGACATGACTCCCCGGATCTTTTCCATAGTTGAAAATCTTCATGCGACACGCCGACACCGCCTCTCTTTTCGTATCGCCGCCCACTTGGTCTCACCGGAGAAGGAGGAGCTTCCTAGATAATTAATTAATTAATAATAACAGCGAGGAGTGAGTATTGGACAAATTAATTCGAAATCTAATTCGATCTGAGATTAACTATTTCGGATTGGATTGAGATCATATTAGATTAAACTCATTATGATTATCAAAATTATCAAAATAAAGAAATATTTTTAATTTGTTTTTTTTTTATAAATTATATTTCCCTCAGTAAATATAACTTTTTTTTAGATTTAACCAATTTGCTTATCTTAATAACTGTCAATTCACTCACTTAGACTAATAAATTAAGAAGCTCAATACCAGTAGTGGTCTTTGGCCTTTTAGTTGAGGATGGTCAAAAGCCGGCTGTTGATGAGTTATAACACAATCGATCAGGTCACCATCTGGGCTCTGCATCAAATAATTAATTGTTCAGGATCAGCATCTTAATTAAATATTAAATGGAATAATAAGGGATTATATTATCAGATACATCGATCTTGCCTTTATTGTTTTAATAGGGGGTTTGTTGATCTTCCTAAGATGGGTTCTGATCATCTTCAGTTTTTCCAACTCTTCCCCAGGCCAGAATTTGTTGGTATCTCTGCCGGACGCCGACCAAGAAGCAAGAAGAAAGTAGACAAAAATAATGGGAATGATTAAGGCGGTGAGACCGCAACGCCAACGACCCCGAGGAGGTGAGTGCGATATTTTTGACATACCTTTGTAATTTCGATATATGGTACTACTACTTACTTACGATTAGAAATATTGACAAAAACTTAGCTTCTTGAGATCGATGTTGTCCATTCAATTCCAAACACGTCACATGCACATGAATTAGTATTCTAGGACTAGAAAACGAATCTCTCTCTCTCTATCTTGTTCTTTGTATCGATCTGAGCAATTCTACAAGTTGGCATTGGCTTCAAAGCTAAGGAAATAGGAAATGATCATAATAGTAAAGGCACACAAATGGACTGGCGTGCATATATATTTGAGAGATTTAAAGACAGAAAGAGAGAGAGTGTGTGTGTTTGTGGGGCATATATTATTATGTTTCCAAATTTGAATGCAAACACTGTCACTTTAACTTTTATGTTGCTATACTTTTTCTTTTTATGCTTTGGAGACTAGAAGAATGCAAGACTTGGATATATAAATTCCAAGAATTCTCTATTTCATCACTTTTTTTCATATTTTCTTAATTTTTTCAAATTTCTTTTGCTTTTTTAGGTTATAGATCACAGTCACAATATATAGTTTAAGTCAGGATTAAACTTTTTTTTTTATATAATTAATACTGTGTTATTAATATTAATTGTTTTTTAATTTTAGAAAGCTAGAGTTATATATAACCTCTACCAACTTGCCTTCTTAAGTAAGAACTGAATTTAATTTTTTTTTATTTGATTATATCTTAAAACATATGGTGGTAATATCTTTATATATTAAGAATTGTTTATATATAGAAAATAGAGATTTTGTTTATAAATAATTAAAAAAAAAAAATAGAGTTTTGGTTGACAAGCTGTCTGTTGTAAGTAAAATGTGGCAAACACGTTATTTTTGGGGCTAAATTAATTTTGGAAAAAAGTTAGAACATGATGATGCATGTGCTGTCAGTCACGCCTTCTTTTCTTAATTTCATTCTTTATATTTTGCATGAAAATTTAAATGCATGCTAGAGGAAAACTTTCCAATCGTTAGCCTTTTTATGGTAAATAGAAAAATATTTTATATACTAAAATTGAAATTGAAATTTTTGTAACATCTAAAATTTAGAATGTACTTGTTCCTCAATGTTTCATTATTATTTAAGTAGCTTAGGAAAATATTTTTTTTATTTAAATAAAAGAATATAAATTAAAATTGTTTAAATTTAAAATCAATCAAAGCTATTGACTTAAATGACACCAAATAAAACTATTAATAATCAAACAATGAAAAATAACAATGAGAGGAGTTTGATATTTAAGGGAGTCACTAGCCAATATAGACTACCAAAAAATAAATTATAATTTTTTTTATGAGTAGGAATGTGGCGTGGTACCTAATTTTTTAAATTTAATTCATTATTAGCTTTATTAGTTCTAAACAAAATAAAATAAATTCACATTCATCCACCTATTTCATCTATAATTTTTCCTTTATTTTTTTGAAACCTATTACAATTTTTTTAAAACTCACTCAATCTATTTCCTAAATCAATCTCTAAAAGAGGTATTGCTTTCAAATTTAGCTTCTTGTCGCAAAGTATATCAGTCCTACAGAAATTCCAAATTGTAGAAATATCCATTTGAAATTTAAAGCCTCTCTAAGACGTGAATTCATATTGATTTATCTAGAAACCTTATAAACGAGTTATGGATAGTTTTGAATATTAAACTTCAACACAACCCCTTTGAATCTCAATTTCAATGTTCATTTCGGTATAAAACTAAAACTCAATTTTTATGTTAGAAAGACCCTCGAATCTGTTGTATTATGAATATCACTACCTCTACCCACATACCAACTTTCTACACCAATTCAAATCCACATGATCAATCTGAAGTCGACTTAAAGTCATCTTTTTTAAATGTTGGATGAACTAGACAATTGTATATATAAGCCATTTTTAGCTATGAAAGTTGGTTGCGTTTAGCGGATCAAGAGATTAAATTATATTTTGCATGATAATTTAAATTTACTAGAGGAAAGCATTCCAATTCTTAGGCTTTTTTTTTGGTAAATACAAAAATATTTTATATATTAAAATTGAAATTTCATTTTTTAACATCTAAAATTTAGATTGTATTTGTTATTCATTTATTATTATCATTTAAGTAACTTACTTCAACATTTTTTTATTTAAATAAAATAATACAAATTAAAATCGCTTAAATTTTAAGTCAATCAATCAGAGCATTTGACTTAAAGTGACACCAAACAAAAACCAATTAATAATCAGTAATGGAAAAAATAACAATGAGAGGAGTTTGATATTTAAGGGAGTCACTAACCATATAGCAACTACGTATGGGTAGGAATGTGGCCTGCTACCTAACTTCTTATATTATATATTTTTAATTTAATTCACTTAGTTTATCTATTTTAATAAAAAAAAAGATAAAATCTACATTCATCTACTTATTTCATCCATAATTTTTCATTTATTTGTTAAGTCTATTATGATTTTTTTTTTTTTTAAACTCACTGAACTCTATTTCCTATGAATAGATTTTTTTCAAGCTTCTTGTGGCAAATTATATCAGTCCTGCAGAAATTCAAAATATTGAAAATATCCATTTGAATTTTAAAGCCACTCTAAGATTTGAATTCAAATTGATTTATCAAGAAATCTTATAAATGAGTTATGGATAGATTTGAATCTAAAATTCCAATACAATCCCTTTGAATCTCAATTTCAAAGTTCATTTCGGTATAAAACTAAAACTCAATTTTTTTTTTTATGTTAGAAAGACCCTAGTCGAATCTGGTTGTAGTACCAATATCACTTCCTCTACCCACATACAAACTTTCTACACCAATTCAAATCCACATGATCAATCTGAAGTCGACTAAAGGTCATCATTTTTTGATGTTTGAAGAATTAGAACAATTGTATTTATAAGCCATTTTTAGCTATTAAAATTGGTTGACGTTTATCGGACAAAGAGATTAAATTATCCCCCAAAACACACAATAAACCGAAGTCGACCGTCTAGTATTCAGACATCCACCCCAATCAACATCGGTATACGAAACTAGAGTGGATTTAGATGAAGGTGCAGACCATGGTCAATAGTACCTTGAATATAGCGCACTATGCGCTTTAGTGCATGCATGGGCGCATTTTTCGGGTGATGTATGAATAAGAACAATTTTTTCACATCATAAGTGATGTCGGGCCTCGTGAAAATAAGATACCGACGTACCCTAATAAGAGTACATTGTTAGTTTAATATCAATAAGAGTTAACGACAGTTTACAAGAAGACATGCCAACACGATCGACAATTATATATTAACAAATATCTTTAGGGAATATATTATATTTGTACGCATTTAATTCGCTCCCACCCCACGTCCTAAGAAATGTTTTATTGTACGCGAGACTTTCTCTCATCATATGACTCTACTAATTTTAGAGTCCACTAACGTCTTTCATTTTAAGGCATGAATGATCTAATTCTAAGTTAGATTTATCCATTCGAATGCTCTGTCTTTAAGAGAGTTTTGTGCGATCTAAAGTTGGTCGGTCTCATGCCTTACCTATTCTCTTGAATGACCCGTCCATGGAGGGGACACATCGAAAGAGTTAAATGGTAAACACAACTCGTGCACTTTTAGAATTATTTTTTCTCTATGAAATCTATGCTATAAAATCCCATGGTTTACCTACCTCTCGAATCACATATTAAGTAGATATGAGAACTATCCATATTGTATGTTGTCCTATCTGTTTGAGATAAGGAACCAAAGTGGAGTTCTATATTATGGATCTTTCCTTGCTTGGCCTGTACATGTTCCAGATTAGTACCTGTTAAAACGTAATAACATGGTTGACTTTAAGAGTCGTCACTATAGTTTACTTCAAAAATAAACTAGAAAAAGAAAAAAGAGTATCCACGGATTAAGGGTCTGGTGCTTGGTTACACAAGAGGAAATGGTCGCATTAACTATGTCATATGTGTCTATCCCGTGGTATAGTCTCTACTCCGATTTAGTTGACCATTATTTGTGAAGGTATGCTATACATTTGCATTATAAGTTCAAAATTCTTTTGCTTGTGTATGCCCTAACCTTGTCTTAAATCTAGAATGATTAATCCTAGCTCTAATTAGATTTCAATGAAGGTTAGCATCAAGACATTAGAATTATTAAAAGTCCATATATCGTGTCTTAAGTCTATTTCAACAAGATATCATTTTCTTAGTCCAAAGGTGATTCTTAACTCTCATTATATTTTCATAGATTTAAAAAATATGAAATGAAACCTCGAATGCGTGCATTGGACACACATGTGAACCACGATGTGAATTCTCGCATTTGCCGATTTGCATGAAAGTTTACTTATTGATAGACTGTCAATCCTTGCACATGAAGAATTTCATCATTATACGAGAAAGTGGATTAAGAACACCAACCCCAAATTATGCAATTGAGAATTTTTCCAAAAAAATTATTAATCCCGAGAGTTTTATGCATATTGAACATATTTGTAGGAACACTTTGTTCTCGATTATGGAACTTTTTGAAGTTTTGAGACACCAAATATGACTCCGATAAAATAAGCTTTTCTGAAAGTCTTCCAAAAGTTCTTAAAATTTTTAGGGAGGTCAACAATATTTTCTTGAACTTACTACAAAAATTTCATAATTTTCCGTGTTATGCAATTCTAGATATGTGCGTTACAAAATAAGTCGATTTTTAAACGGCCCCCAAAAATTATGAAAAAAATATTATTTTTATCGAAAATAATATTTTTGACCATCCCTGGATTTTTGGTATTTTTATAAAATCAATAGGAGGTTCCAATTAAAAAACAAGGTTGTTTAGTATAAAAGAAAATCAAACAAGCTTTAAAGAATTTTCCAAAACTTGGAAATTGAAACCGATAAGCATAAAAATTTAACATACCCTATTTTATAGTAATATTACTAATTTATAATAATATTAAAATGATATTTTGAATTTTTAATTCGAAATAATTCAAAGGGGACGTTAAGAGTAAGTTATGATTAATTAATGTGATAATTAAATTCTAATTAGAAAAATGAAATAAAAATAAGAAATTAAAAAAAATTGGAATTTAAATATTGCATTTATTTTACCCAAATTAATCTTAAAAAAGAGGTTAAAATAATTTAATTATAATTTTAGACATAAATTATGTGTAATATATAGCCTAAAATAATTAAATAAATAACCTAAATTCCTAAAAATAAAATAAATGAACATAATTTTTTTTATGCTGTCAAAAATACTTTTATATAATAATTTGGTAAAAAAAAAAGCAAGAATGTCTTAAAAATTTGAGTTCAAATAACCATTGTATTAAAAATAAAAATTGTTGATCTAGTGTGGTCGAAACCTAAAAAATTGGTTGCATAAAGAATTTTATCCATAAGATCAACACTGGATTTTTATCTAGCACCCATGAAGAAGTCACACACCCCGCTGTAGAAGAAGGAAGCGCGCGCCCGAGTCCACACTAAATAAGCTAACGAGATGCTAACCCTATTAGCCTAGACAGAAATTGTTACATGCTTCTCATCTGAGTGTGGAGTATCTCTACATCATACGTAGTCTTCAATAGATCTTTATTGATACTCCCTTGAGCAGCGACTAAGTCAACACTAGCTTTGGAGTTCGCTGTAGATTGCTTCTCAAGGTTCTCCAGCCTACTAAAAATAGAATGGATGCTCTGCATCATCAAAGCAAGAGCTTCCAAGATAATCTTTCGGAGATCCCAGAGTATCCTACTCAGAAGAAGATGGGGCAGACGAGATGATGTGGGAGCATGCTAGAACATAGCGAATACTATCGGGATGAAAACTTACTTGTATGGATTTCTCTAGTTCCTTTTCTTGAAAGGATGCTTGAGGCACATTGATCAACGCCCTGGATTCACCTCCAGCTCTTTCGATTTCGTCGCACAAGTCCTTGATAAGGCCCAGAATCTCATTGTTGTGGAGCGATACACCAAAATGAGAATAAAGGGAAGATGACTGTCTTTCTTCAGACGCCTTTTCTTAAGATGCTTTCCCGTCTGATAAGATCTTCATAACATTTACTTCAGACGCCCTCTTAGAGACAGGGTTTGAAGTTTGCTCGGCTCCTTTGGTTGTCCTCTTAGACGAAGAAGAAGAGGACTGACCAACTTTGGCTTTATATGCCCTCTTGGAATAGACGGGTTCCCCCTTATCAGAAGGGGTCTACTCTTGTTCGAATGTGGAGGTAGCAACTTCAGGCGCTTCCTTCTAAATAGACGGAGGCTACTGCTCAGACGTTAGAGCAATTTCCTTCTCAATTTGAGGAATTATCTACTGCTCTTCATAAGATACGAGCATCTAATCAACCGAGTAATGAGTAAAGAACCTCCTTTCTTCAAAAGACGATTGTTGTTGCTCGGTGATGTGTAGAGCCACCTGTTCTTCAACCACCAATAGCATCTGCTCAGCCATATAGATAGGATTCAGCTCACCTTCAGCCGTAGACCCGCCTGAATAGTTCATATGTGCTTGAGGTTCCTTACACCTAAGAGCATCGGAATGAGACAACTTAGTCCCATGGATGTATTGGAGTGCGGTGGAAGAGAACGAATCCAAGAGAAGATTAAAACTTTGAAGAACATGCTCATCAATTTGAGCTGTTCTATCCAAGGGTTAAAATTTTCTTTCCTTTGGCAGATGATGGGGAAAAGCGCGCGCCCTCTTGTATTGGCTGCAACAAGCGCTCTTCTCTTTAGAGCTTCGTTCATGTCTTGCGTTTTTGTCCAAGAGAAGACTGACTTCTCCATTTTCAGTAGCTCCTTCCACCTATTCGCCACACTAGAACCTAGGTTGACATCACTGAATTTTGTCTGAAGCTTAGTGCACAACCATTTATCGAACATATCAATTTTAACAGACGCCTTAGACTCAACATCCTCTAGGATGAGGTCGATCGTCTGAGTGGCTTCGGACAAGAGTTCGGGAGTTTCGTCGACTATCTTTTCCCTTCCCTACAACTTCAGCAGGTTTGGGATCAGGAACATGTTCTCTAAATGAGATTCCTGGACTACTTTTAGCATAGCAAACGAAGATACAATCTTGGGAAAGGCATCTATTATAAGTTTTACAACAATACTAGAAAACGTCTGAACGGGTGTTGACTCATTATTCTGTCCAACATTCAGACCAACAATTTCTTTAATGATAGCAGCAAAAGACGTCGGCACTGCCTCCAACTCTGCTAAGGGTATGATAACATCAACATGTCCAACAGCTTCAGCAGCCACAAGTTCGACAAGGAAGACAACATTGTCTTCCCCCTAATTCTTCTCAACAGAACCTCAATAAAGACGGGCTCTATGGCCAACATAGGATTAATGTTTACCTCGGAAGTTGTCTGAATAGAAGGGGACACCTCCATCTGACTAGTAGGATTATTTTCCGTCTGATCAGCAGCAAGAACAGACTCCGTATGATTAGCAGGAACAACAGGCGCCGTCTAACGAGAAGCTAGAGCAATCGTCGTCTAGCCAAAAGCTAGAGCGTACGCCTCACGAATCATCTTGAGTTGACTAGCCAACACATCGACTATAGAAGATGGCAAGGCTGAGAACATAGGAAAAACAACAAAGGATTCTTCCGTTCTCGCCCTTTTTGGATTTGAGTCAACTTTGCAAGGTTCTCCAATGGATGCCCGTTTCTGGCTAGAGGAAATAGTAGAAGATGCCATGGCAGATATTTTCGTTCTCTTTGTAGGGGTCTTACGAGTGGAGGTCGTAGAACGCTTGGACTGATTGGTCGACTGACCATTTGCTGTTGAGCCGAAGAGTCTGATTTAGATTTCCTTGACGAGTTTCATTCGCACCATATAGCTTTTTACAGTGGAACTAGTCATTATTCTACATGCATTAATGTGTGCACCTTTTCTCAAGGACACTTGTAGATGCTCTAGAAACCAACTAAGTTGGACTGAAAATCCCACTCTCTATTTGCTGAGAGGGGAGACCATCTTACAAATAATGGAGAAAACGACGGACACCCAATTGGCAGCCATCCCTTTGGTTATAGCAACCATCATCTCGAATCTGTCTTGGGTGTAAGTGTCGTAAGACCCTACTTTCTCTTAAATCGATTTAGCAACAATATCGCTCAAAATTCAGAATGGATACTTGAGGAACTTCTTCTCCCCGTAGATGTTCACTAGAGCACCGATGTCTGAAAACAGGGTTCGCATCTAGGAGATAACCTCGGCCGGAATCTCATTAGCAAATGTGTGGACTTTCGTTGGAAGCCCAAAGAACATAGAGAAAGAGGCTTCAGATATAGATATTTTGGCACCCTTCACCGTTGCCGTAATAGAGTCACCAACTTACTTTCCTGAGGCAAAGAACTCGCGGACCTTAGAGTCGCGAAGGATGAATAGACCATCAAGAAACTTCCTAAGATCATACGTCTCTAGAGATTTAAACATAGGCACCATCTCCGGCGATTCATGCTCATACACAAAGTTGAAATCCACATGCATTGTATTTTGAGCAAAGGAAATCTTCTTAGTCATCTTTAAGGTTTAGAAAACGATGAATAATAAGACTCATTTTCTAGAGAGAAGGTATAGCAGAATTGGTCTTAGGGTTTTAAAAAAATCTCAAAGAGAATGTAAAATATTTTTAGGCGTAAGGCACCCTGTTGGGAAAATTTTAAACAAAGAAAAAAAATAAAGTGAATTAAGAATGAAAAAGTTTGATTAACTTAAAAAAGAATATAAAAGATGCTTATGACGTGGAACATAATTTTGATGATGTTAATATGATCAAGCTAAGTTGTCTATTTGTTTCGTGTAGGAGAAAATCTAAAAGAATCTGAAGCAGGTAATCTTAAACGTCTTAAGTAGTGAGACGAGGTAGTCTAACTCCCTTAGACATTGTCAAAAGGGAAATATAGTTTGACAAGGTAGTCTAACTCATTTAGACGCAGACTAAAGGGAAACGTTGTTAGACGAGGTAGTCTAACTCCTTTAGACATTGCCTAAAGGGAAACTTAGTTAGACGAGGTAGTCTAACTTCTTTAGACGCTATCTAAATGGAAACGTAGTTAGATGAGATAGTTTAACGCCTTTAGACGCGGTTTAAAGGGAAACATAGGTAGACGAGGACGTCTAACTCCTTTAGACGCGGTCTAAAGGAAAGCGTAGTTAGACGAGGACGTCTAACTCCTTTATATGTGGTCTAAAGGGATGCGTGTGTATAAGGATGCGTAGTTAGACGAGGACGTCTAACTCCTTTAGACGATGTCTAAAGGAATGCGTAGTTAGACGAGGACGTCTACCTCCTTTAAACGCTGTCTAAAGGATTGCGTAGTTAGACGAGGACGTCTAACTCCTTTAGACGCGGTCTAAAGAAGAATGTCTGATGCCTCGCTTTAACAGCTGTCTGAAGGAAGCACCCTTTTAACCACGATCACTTAGCTGCATGCTCCACTTCTTTCAACAGTCTGACAAGCCTTCTAATTCCATCAAATGAATGAATTCCATGTACGCGAATGATAAGATAAAAGATGATAATTTTCCAAAATTTTTCTCAAAATTTTTCGAAAAATTCTCCCAAGTCAGTTTCAAAAATCCGGTGAAATAAAGAACCGGCCTACGTTTGCAATCTTACATAATTTTGATAATTTTAAATAAAATAATCAAAAAGGGAGAAATTGTTAGATAAAATTAGACCGGTCAAAAGAACTTAACATAAACCTCCCATGCAGGAACAAACGAACTGGTTAAGAAGATTAACCGGTCAAGTTGTTAAACCGACCAGGAACATTCGAAACATGACCGCACAAAGAAAGGATCGGCCAAAACTAAAAGCCGGAAACACCAGACAACCGATCAGCTAGAAGGAAAAGGAATAACCGGAAGCCGTCCGGTTAAACCAATAACACCAGAAGTCATCCGGTGAAAAGTCAAATAACCGACCAGCACAAGAAGATACTTCGGGTATCTGTTGAGAATGATACCAAAGGAACAGACTGAACATTTCCATATTTATACAACTCTGAGGAAAGTCTGCAGGCTGCAGAAGACAGTCCTACAAGATCTTTCTACTTCAGGATAAATCAGAAAGGCAATCTTCCAAGTACAGACAACTGTCTAACCAACAGTTACCATATTGTGTAAAAGACAAACCTAGCAGGTTTGTCTTACACACTGGAAGAACAGACTGTCAAGTCTGTAAAGTTGACCGCCAGGTCTGAAAGGTTGACCGCCAGGTCTGAATCACTGAACATCTGCTCAGCCAATCAAATTCAAGGAAGTGAAATATGACTGTTGGCATATTTCACCTATAAAAGGAGCAGCTGAAGAAGAGTAAATGGGAGACACATGAGATTCTACGGGACACAGTGAGCAATTAATTTACAAGTGATAAGATTGTGTTCTCTCTCTAGAAAAAGCCTAAGTGCTAAAGTTGAAGTGTGTATTTACAATTTTCGTGTAAATTGTACGGGTGTTATCGAGCAGGAAATAAGTCTCGATCGGATTGTGTTTGTGTATTCCTTAGTGAATATCCTTCTCGCGGTTTCGAGAGGAAGAGGTGACGTAGGAGTTTTATCTCCGAACATCCATAAAAATCTGTCTTGTTATTTACTTTCTGCTGGTTCTACATTCTAACCGACCTGTACTAACCTACCTACACCGCTCTAACCGACTCTACACTATCTAAACCGAATCATCAAGTTACAAAAAAAAACCGACCCATCAATTTCCAAACCTGTCCTATTCAAAACCGGTTCTGCCTATCCTGTAAGTGTGCCGCTTCAACCTGAAACAAACCTCTTCCGCGCTTGAACCTGGTTCAAGAGTTTGTGACAGTTTGTGTAGTATTGAAACCCCGGTGTTAATTTCTAACCGGATTAATCACCACCCTTTGAGTGAGACGCGCTAACTGGCCCAACCCCGGTCCTCTAACCACGACCTAGATCCTAACAATTGGTATCAGAGCCATGGGGATACGCCATCCCGCTTGGAAAGATCATGTTTCATAACAAGTGTTTGAAGAATTTATCGCATCGGTACCCGAACCATTCACTGTATACTTCGGCAGCCGCTTGAGCTCGCAGATCGATTTCCTCCAAGATTTTGCGCACTATAATTTCGGCCATCTTCTGGTCGTTGTCAGCAGTAACCTCTTCCTCCTCACAGTCTTCTGCATCGACATTGGTGTTTTCAAGGCTTGCGGCCGCACCGGTATTGTTAGGACTTGTAGCCGATTGTTCTTCTCCATTCGGTCCTTCTTTATCAGATGGACTGTCACCGGTTTTCTGTGATCCTGTTCGGTCAGACGTGGAAGCCGAGTCTTCCTCATCTTGCGTTTGCGGTTCCGTAAATACTATCGGTTCCTTATCCTTGCTTCCGGACTTGTCTTTTGCCGGAGCCGGTGTCTTGGCGGTAGATTTCTTCTTTCGGCCACCTGTGGAACCGGGGGCCGGCTGCCTCCTCTCGAGGAATTGTTTGGATCTGATTATTTTGCTTGAGGGGAGAAGAACACCAGGACCGGTGTTAATGTTGTTATGCAACATGATCTTTCCAAGCGGGATGGCGTATCCCCATGACCGAGCGGAATCCGGTTTCACCATGTCTTGTAGATTTCGGAAAATCTCTTTTGCCCAGTTGACGTTCATACCGTCCAGCAAACTGATAAGCATCTCGATTTTGGCCTTGGTGAGGTTGTCGTAATTTCCACCTCTCGCTTGAACCGACTTTGTGAAGATGTCACAAAGCGGTATATATTCCGGTCGCAATGAAGACTTTTTACTGGATACCTTTACCGGATTCCCGGTTGCCGAGAGAATCTGGCAAGCCGCTTCGAAAGTTGTTGGGTCTAGTTCCATTGAGGCGTTGCGGCCATCTGTTGGAAGACGTAGGATCTCCGCAACCGACTCTTCGGTTATCTCGAATTGCATACCGCCAACAATTGCGGTTATAATGTCGCTAGAGAAAGATGCGGTTTTGAAGAATTCTTCAACCGCTTCTCTGTAGAGAACAAAGGGACCGCCTAGAAAATACTCGAGTCCGGCTTCAGAAATCCGGGTAATAACTTCCTTTGCCGCAACCGACCCTTTTTGTCGGATCTCCTCAAAATCCACCTGAATGATATGTTTGAATAAAGCCGAAGCACGACCCATTGTTGGTGATTGAGAGAGTTTGAGAGAGCAAGAGAATAGTCGCTGTGAGAAAGTATGAGAGACTAGAGAGAGAAAGTTGTTTCACGTAAGAGAAAAATGAAATGGCCAAGGGCCCCTTTTATAGGCGCGGTCTGGGAGCCCAACCGTCCCATCAACTTTTGGCGGGATTTTTCCCTCCAAGCCAAAAATGCGGCAATCAGTGGGCGGGAAGCCAAAAGGCGGTAATTTAAGAGGCGGGAATCCAAAGGCGGTGATCAAAGAGGCGCCAATTCAATGGGCGGTAAACCAAAAGGGCGGCAAACTATGGGTGCCAAATCAGAGGAGGGAATTTTGAGCGGGATCTCTTTGGGCGGGAAATTTCCCTCCAAACTTTTCGATTAAGAATTTGATGACGCAATCCCTTTTCGAAACCGTTTTATGAAGTGGTTTGTGAACCGCAGTGATGCGGTGTTTTGTCTATCGATATAACCAGTTATTTAGATGAGTGTTCTGAGTTGTTTACAACTTTTGATTAAGCGGTTCGTCTTGATACCGTGCATAACCGCGAGGACGCGGTTTCTTTGATATTGACCGGATATTTTAATGAAAACGAAGTTACTTGATATTATAAACCGGTTTCTTAGATGGATATTCTGAATTGTTATTTGGACCCGGTTATTTAGACTGAAATAGATTTTCATTGAATGAAAAGGTACAAGATAGAAACCGATATATAGATCGGTTTGGAAATACAGAAAGGAAGGAATACAAAAGAGATAACGAGAATATGGCCTATGCAATAACCATCCTAGAGAACTTATCCTCTACCTCATCCACATCAAGAATGTTTGAGAGATATGCCGGTGCACCCGGTCCAAATTCTGGACGATACTTGAGTATGAGTCGATTGATATGAGGAGCG
This sequence comes from Impatiens glandulifera, assembly GCF_907164915.1. NCBI lineage: Eukaryota > Viridiplantae > Streptophyta > Magnoliopsida > Ericales > Balsaminaceae > Impatiens > Impatiens glandulifera. Next base: position 5,346,513 of record NC_061870.1, on the reverse strand, counting down.
TAACCGAGGCCTCTTTTGGTCAACACCATAGTTTTCAGGTTGGTGAATATGACCGATGACCAGTTTATGGGGGCATAACTCATGATGTAGGTCATCATGTCATACACCTTTTTGGAGTACCGCTGGTTAGGGGATTGACAGATTAACGAGCGGTTGATGATTTCGAGTAGGAGCTGGACGTGAAACCGAAGACAGGTTTTTGGCCCGTTGTTCTCCACCGGCCTCCCGGTTCCTGAGAACAGCCAAGAGTAAGACATCGCGGCTCTTCCTTCCCTGGGTGGGAAGTCCGAAAACCCTTCGCTGGACAGATTGAATATCTGAGCAAATTCGGCTTCATCAAGCCAGAACGTATGGTCTTTCACTGTGGAAACAATATAGTTTCCTCTTATGCAAGCACTTCTAAAGAATGTCTTGACATCCTCAAGGAGTATGGGGCCGGATTCTTCGAGAAAGGGTCGAAGACCGGTGTTAATAAGGGATTCAAATAACATCTCTTTTGTTTCTTTATCACTGATTTCCAAGCAAGAGTCAAAATCAATGCTTAGGAAGTTTGGCAGAGTTCGGCTAGGCATGATTCAAGCTTTGCTAGTAGAGAGAGAGAGAGTTCAAGAGAATTTTGTGTTTAGGATGTGTTGAGTTGATTAAGAGATAGCCCTTTATATAGATTCAGTTTTGGAGGGAAAATATTAACATTGAATGTCAGTTTTGTCTTATTGGAGAAGAGAATATTTATGTTTCCAAAGTGTGTTGGGAAGAGGTTGCTTTTGACTAATTGCGGAGCTCGAGGTAGGATTTAGTTGAAAAGTAACCAAGTTAGTTGGGTAGTGATTACTTATGTAGTTGGGAGTTATCTCATTAATTAAATGTTACTTTTCATTAATGACCAATGCAACAACACACCGAAAAGTAAACGACCGAAACCGAAGATAACTTAGACTAAACCGAAGAAAACATAGATGAAACCGAAATGATCATAAGGAGGTTGAACAGAGATACATCCGGTACGTGCAGAAAAATGACCGGGTGTAGGAAGGAGTTACTTAATATCCGCTTGAGGTGGTGTGGCCGTTGGAGTGAGTGTGACGGTTCCTCCTCCTCCATGCCTTCTCAAACCGCTCATAGAACGAGTCGGTTACTTCTTTGGTTAGCACTTGAGCTTGATTCAGCCCTTCCCCCAAGGCATGTTGGAACCCCAAGCTCTAGAAGCAGACAGCTTATTTGAGGGACGAGACCTACTGTTTGAACGCTAATCATCCAGACTAGGACGTCGAACAGTACCCTCGACCAATTGACCGGTGTGCTAGTAGTTATAGCAGCCATCATGTTAAAGGCAGCGATGAAGTACGTGTTGGTCACATCCCTTCCCAAGATGCCTCGACCGAATACATCATTGAGAAGCTGGTATTAAGCTTTCAATAATGACTTAGCGCCGTGGTCATCCACTGGATGGCTTGACCGGGCAAAGGCTAAGGAGATCTCGGCTTTTAGTTCAGCCGGTATGTTGAGGTCGGTTAGCCCCTTCTTTGGTAGGTTAAAGCATCTAGCAAAGTTATTTTCGGTAAAGTCAAATACGATTCCTCCTACCTTTGACTGGATATGAGTGTCAAAGTGAGGAGTTCCACGAAAGACCCTGACGTTATAAAAGAACTCCAGGACAAACTCAGAATAGATGACATGTTTGTCATCTATAAAGTGTTGAAGGCTAGTATCTTCAAGTGACTTAATCATCTTGAAGACCTCATAGTGCTCAGTGCTTTGAGCAGAATTGAAATCCACTTGAAGGATGTTTGGAAATTGAGACATTTTGTCTTAGTGAGAGAAGGAGTTATGCAGCTTGTGATTGTTTAAGGTTTGTTCAACTTATATACTAGTGGAGAGAGAATCCTATTATCCAGGTATCACAGGTGGTAATGTCTATTAACCATAGGGTAAAGAGTTTTGCATGAAATAAGCATGTCTAGAGCCTAGGATGTTGGTCATAGACCTGGACCATGAAAGATATCAGATCTTCACGTTTTTTTAGGTGCGACCATTTTACTTTGAAAAGGAAATGTTTCAGGACAGATAAGTTTAAACACAGATAATTATTCCACTTTTATTTGAAGTTCAAATAATCTAAGATAAACTATTTCCGAACCGGTCAGTTATCAGTTGTTCGTCCCGATGCGGTTATTTGGTGCATGCACTAAATAACCGGTCGATTTACTCTGACTGATAGACCAGGCGGTTCTTCCATAGATACCTTGGAAAATTTAAAATCCGACAGGTTAGGAGGAACTACCGGTTTTGTCTGTCCGAACCGATTTCCTTTAAGCATCCTTAGGGATGATCTGACTAATATCGGTTAAACCGAGTGTAAGTCTGAATTGAGAGAACTTAGCTTCCTGTAGAGGCTTGGTGAAGATATCGGCTACTTGTTGATCTGTTGATACGTATTCCAGCCGGATATGCTTCAGCATGACATGTTCCCGAATGAAGTGGTGCCTTATGTCAATGTGCTTGGTTCTAGAGTGTAGAACCGGGTTGTAGGTGATTGCTATGGCACTTGTGTTATCACAAAAGATCGGGGACTCTTCGGCTATGACACCGAAATCCTTCAGTTGTTGTTGGATCCAAAGAAGTTGTGAACAACAGCTTCCGGCCGCCAGGTATTCAGCTTCTGCGGTTGATGTGGCAACTGATGTCTGTTTCTTGCCATGCCATGAAACAAGCCGGTCACCTAGGAATTGGCATGTTCCGCTGGTGCTTTTTCTATCAACCTTGCAGCCTGCATAGTCAGCATCTGAATAGCTCGTTGGGTTAAAGGATGAATCATTTGGATACCACAGACCTACGTCAGGTGTTCCCTTTAGGTATTTCAATATTCTCTTTGCGGCTGTGTAGTGGGATTATTTTGGATTGGCTTGGAATCTTCCACACACACCGACTGCAAATAGAATATCCGGTCTACTTGCTGTCAGGTATAGAAGAGAACCGATGATGCCCCGGTAGGCTGTCAGGTCTACTGATTGACCCTCATCATCTTTGTCCAATTTAACTGATGAGCTCATTGGAGTAGCCGCTGAGGAACATGTATCCATCCCAAATTTCTTTAGAAGCTCCTTGGTGTACTTGGGTTGGCTTATGAACGTTCCTTCTTCGAGTTGCTTAACCTGAAGACCTAGGAAGAAGCTTAATTCCCCCATCATACTCATTTCAAACTTGTTAGTCACCAGGGTTGAAAATTTATCACATAACTTAGGATCGGGTGAACCGAAGATGATATCATCTACATAGATTTGAACAAGTAGGATATGTTCCTTCTTCTCAAATTTAAATAATGTTTTATCCACTAAACCGATGGTGAAGTCATGTTTTAACAAAAATGCGGTTAGTGTGTCATACCAGACTCTAGGTGCTTGTTTTAGACCGTATAAAGCTTTGTTTAACCGGTATATATGGTTTGGAAATTCAGCGCTTTTGAAACCGGATGGTTGTTCAACATACACCTCTTCACGTAGGTCACCATTCAAAAATGCACTTTTAACATCCATTTGGAAAACCTTAAAATTTTTGAATGCAACAAAAGCTAGAAAAATCCTATTAGCTTCAATCCTAGCTACAGGGGCAAATGATTCTTCAAAATCAATCCCTTCTTCCTGTTTGTAACCTTGTGCAACTAATCTGGCTTTGTTCCTCGTGACCAAACCGTCTTCATTGAGTTTGTTTCTAAATACCCATCTTGTTCCTATGACCGGTTGATCTTTCGGTCTAGGGACTAGATACCAGAATTTGTTACTCTCGAACTGGTTTAGCTCTTCTTGCATTCCCAAGATCCAATCCGGATCTGACAATGCTTCATCTATTCTTTTCGGCTCAATCTGGGATATAAAGGCGGAATTAAAGTATTCCTCCAGAATTTGACGCCTAGTTCGAATAGGTTCTGAAGGGTCACCTATAATCTGCTCAGGAGGATGTTTAGTGTTCCTTTTGAAATTTGGTTCAGGGATGTCTACCAAATTACCGTTTGCTTGATCAAGGCTAGACATATCGGTAGGCTGAACAGGATTGTCAGACCGACCGACTTCCTCGAATTGAACTGAAGTGTCAGCTTCCTGTCCTGGAACAGCTTGATCCGGCTGGGTTTCAATATTACTCATTTGGTCATAGACAAACCGCCTGAAGACCGGAATCTCATCTTCACTATCAGAATGGATATGGTTATTTTCCAATTTGTTGTGTAGATCAAATCCTGATGCAGTATTACTTTCAACCGATTCATCGTAAACAACGTGAAGTGATTCCTCCATGGTTAAAGTTCTATTGTTATACACTCTATATGCTTTACTCACTACTGAGTAACCTAACATGATCCCAATATCGGTTTTTGCATCAAAAGCAGAAAGATAGGTTTTACCATTTATATGTATGTAGCATTTACAACCGAAAATTTTAAGATACCTGAGGTTAGGAACTCTGTTAAAATAAACCTCATACAGTGTTTTGTTGTGAAATTTGTTAATCAAAGACCGGTTTTGTGTATAACATGCAGTATTAATAGCCCCAGCTCAAAATTTTTGAGCAATGCCCGAATCGGCTATCATGGACCGTGCGGCTTCCTTGAAAGTTCGATTTCTTCTCTCGGCCAGGCCATTTTGTTGAGGAGTCCTAGCACTAGACAACTCGTGTCTAATACCTGATTCATCAAGAAATGCGGTTAAGGTACTATTGGTAAATTCGGTACCTCTATCACTTCTAATACTATTAATGCGAGTTGATTTTTCATTTTGTAAACGTTTAAGCAGTGTGATCAAGTTTGATGCGGTTTCACGTTTGGATGGTAAGAATATTACCCATGTAAATCTAGAGTAATCATTAATAACTACCATGGTGTAAAGCATACCCCCTAGGCTAATGACCTGAATCGGTCCAAATAAGTCCATGTGAAGGAGATCTAAGCATCGGTTAGATTGAATGTTTCCTTTACTCTTAAAGGTTGACCTAGTTTGTTTACCCATTTGACATGCTGAACAGACCTTATCCTTGTTAAATACTATGTCGGGAATCCTGTCGACTAACTTTTTACCACGAATATAGTTTAAGGTTTTCATGTTTAGATGGTTTAGTCTTTTATGCCACAGCCAGGTTTGATCAGTCTTAGATATCATGCATACAGGATATTCTACCTTAGTTTTCCAGTCTACCTTGTAGATATTTCCTAGCCTATTTCCGGTTAGCAGTATGATACCTTGAGAGTTCTTAACTAAGCATGCATGTTTAAGGAATTCTACCGTGTATCCAACATCACACATTTGACTAATACTTAGTAGGTTAAAATGTAGGTTTTCAACTAAGAGTACATTATCAATTGTTAGGTTACCATGGACAATCTTACCCTTGCCCACAGTTCTACCTTTTGAGTTGTCACCAAAGGTGATTAATGCACCGGTTTCTATTCTGATGTCGGTTAGCAGATTGTTGTTCCCGGTCATATGCCTGGAGCAACCACTATCCAAGTACCATTTAGAGTTTCCTAGCCGTTTCTTTATATCCTGCAAAATGTACATATTTACAACTCTTTGGTACCCACATTTACTTGGGTCCACATGCGATTAGTCCCTTGGGCATCCAGACTTTGACAAACCAGACAACTTTCTTTGCTAAGGTCTTAATCATCCTTTTGGCACTCGGTTTTGGATACTTCGTTTTTTCTATGAAGGCTTTAAATGAGGGTGATTTTTGGCTTGACCTATGCGGTTGAGGATTGGCTCTCCTATTTTTGAGCAGGTCGGCTTTTCTTTTGTCAGGGTCAAGCCACTTCTCAGAGTCAGTTGGACCTACATAGGTTAATTTTTCTGCCGTATAATATGCGGTCAACTCTTCTTCAGCGGTTAAGGAACTTCTATTGAAACTTATAAGAGGAAGGTCGTTCTTTGTGAACCTTACTTTCTCTGCGGGTTTGTGGTCTTTGGATCTATCCTTTTTGTATCCCAAGCCGAACATGCAAAAAGGGTGTCTCTTATAGCTACACATCTTTTTTACCATGTCACTGGATCTCTTATATGCGGCCATTTTATACTGGAGTCGGGCATTTTCCTCTTCGGTCAGTTCTTGAACTGGCTCATTGAGCTGTTCGGTCTTGAGTGATGGTTCAGGTGCTAACTCGGTTTCTATGGTAGGGATTTCATCAGGTTCTATGATCTCTGGTTCGGTTAGAACGGGTACTTCTGGTTCAATCAGAATGGGTACTAAAGGGTCGGTTCTAAAGTTGAGTTGCTTAGGTAACATGGCTAGTAGGTTCTTATACTTAGCTACCATATCATTCAATGCATTATATAACTCATCTTTAGTAAATTATTCACAAGGAGAGTCAAATACCTGTTCCTCATTTGCCATAAGACATGTGAGTTCATCATCACTGTCACTGTGAGCCCATAAGCTTCCTCCATCATCGGTTATCAGTGCTTTCTGAACCTCACTTCCTTCACTGGTTTGTTGATAGTTATTTCGGTTATTCTGGTTGTCCGGTTTCCAGTCATCCCTCCTCGGTTTTCTGCATTCCCACTTGAAATGTCCCAAACAGTTACAGTTATAGCATCTTACATTGGATTTATCACCATAGTTGTAGTTGTTTGTTGGTTGGCTTCTTTTCATGAACCTCCCAAATTTCTGTGCAAGCATAGCCATGGAATCCTCGGTGAACTGTTCGGCGGTTCTGATCGGTGCAGGTGCAGCCGGTTCTGTGGATGTGATTAGTGCTTTGGTTGAGGTTGAGGCTGAAACCTCTTCTTCAGTCCTAGATCTCATTTCAAACTCATATGCCTTAAGATCTTCGAATACATCGTGTAGCTTCATCTTACTTAGGCAGTTTGATTCCCTCATCACCATTGTCTTTATATCCCACGCACTTGGAAGAGATCTTAATGCTTTCATGATGACCTCCTTGTTATCATACTTCTTGCCAAGAGTTGCTAGCTCGTCTAACACACCTATGAACCGGTCACTGTATTCCCTCATTGTTTCTCCCGGTTTCATCTTGATGCTTTCAAATTTCTGAGTGGTTACCATTACCTTGTTTTCATTGGTTCTTTCATTTCTCTGATAAATCTGAATAACCGTGTCCCATGTTTCCTTTGCGGTTTTGCAGTCTCTGATCTTGTAGTACGTGTTTCTGTCCACACTGTTGGAGATCCGGTTTCTGGCATGGTTATCCAGGTTATTTCTTCTCCTGTCTTCAGCTGTCCATTCCTTTCTGTCCTTATCAATGATTATCGGTCCTTCGGCAAGGATGAACTGCATCTCGTCATCCATGGTGATTAAGTGTAGGTGCATGCGTGCCTTTCAGTTGGCAAAGTCGTCACCTTCTAGCATTGGTGGCCTATCGAAAGACATGCTTGCTTGAGTATTGAAACTAACTGCTCTGATACCAATTGTTAGGATCTAGGTCGCGGCTGGAGGACCGGGGTTGGGCCAGTTAGCGCGTCTCACTCAAAGGGTGGTGATTAATCCGGTTAGAGATTAACACCAGGGTTTCAATACTACACAAACTATCACAAACCCTTGAACCAGGTTCAAGCGCGGAAGAGGTTTGTTTCAGATTGAAGCGGCACACTTACAGGATAGGCAGAACCGGTTTTGAATAGGACAGGTTTGGAAATTGATGGGTCGGTTTTTTTTTTGTAACTTGGTGATTCGGTTTAGATAGTGTAGAGTCGGTTAGAGCGGTGTAGGTAGGTTAGTACAGGTCGGTTAGAATGTAGAACCAGCAGAAAGTAAATAACAAGACAGGTTTTTATGGATGTTCGGAGATAAAACTCCTACGTCACCCCTTCCTCTCGAAACCGCGAGAAGGATATTCACTAAGGAATACACAAACACAATCCGATCGAGACTTATTTCCTGCTCGATAACACCCGTACAATTTACACGAAAATTGTAAATACACACTTCAACTTTAGCACTTAGGCTTTTTCTAGAGAGAGAACACAATCTTATCACTTGTAAATTAGTTGCATACTGTGTCCCGTAGAATCTCATGTGTCTCTCATTTACTCTTCTTCAACTGCTCCTTTTATAGGTGAAATATGACAACGGTCATATTTCACTTCCTTGAATTTGATTGGCTGAGCAGAGGTTCAGTGATTCAGACCTGGCTGTCAACCTTTCAGACCTGGCGGTCAACTTTACAGAATTGACAGTCTATTCTTCCAGTGTGTAAGACAAACCTGCTGGGTTTGTCTTTTACTCAATATGGTAACTGTTGGTTAGACAGTTTTCTGTACTTGAAAGATTGTCTTTCTGATTTATCCTGAAGTAGAAAGATCTTGTAGGACTGTCTTCTGCAGCCTGCAGACTTTCCTCAGACTTGTATAAATATGGAAATGTTCAGTCTGTTCCTTTGGTATCATTCTCAACAGATACCCGAAGTATCTTCTTGTGCTGGTCGGTTATTTGACTTTTCACTGGATGACTTCTGGTGTTATTGGTTTAACCGGACGACTTCCGGTTATTCCTTTGCCTTCTAGCTGATCGGCTGTCTGGTGTTTCCAGCTTTTAGTTTTGGCCGATCCTTTCTTTGTGCGGTCATGTTCCGAATATTCCTGGTCGGTTTAACAACTTGACCGGTTAATCTTCTTAACCGGTTCGTTTGTTCCTGCATGGGAGGTTTATGTTAAGTTCTTTTGACCGGTCTAATTTTATCTAACAACGAATATCTCTCAATTACCTTTTTAGTATAGGACAAGATCAGAGAATATTCTAATAGGACTACATGAGGCCACGATCCAAATTCTCAGAGTCTATTGTACTCTCGTACTATAGGAGACCGTCCAACGGATACATGCCACATGTCCACAAAGAATATTCGACCATTCATGTGCTTCAACTTTATAGAGAAGCTCAAGGACAACGGTCGAATGGCTTCACACATTATTCAAGAAAGTCTAAAAAGAAAAAGCAAATATCTTTCTCTTACTGTCTACATGTGAAGAATTATAATAGTATATTGTATTTTTTGTGAGAAACCTTAGTGTTGTAAGTTAAACAGAGGTTGATTTGTTCAACAAAGAGTTAGTTAGATTAGTGAGTTGTATTTGATTCAAAGTCTTTAGTGGATATCCTTCCGGTTGTGGAAGAAGGGGTGACGTAAGATTTTTATCTTCGAACATCCATAAAACTCCTTGTGTTCTTTACTTTATGCCATTTACATTTAATTGTTTAAAATCTTCAAATCCAACGAACAGTTCCGCACTTGAATCTGTTTCAAGTGTTTTGAGGATTTGCGAAGAATAGAAACAGATACTAATCCCCCACAGAATTATTATCGAAGAGTTTATCGTAAGCTGTTCACAATACACTAGTAAAAAAAGGGTAAATAGCTAGCAAACATGGCGATTGATGTTTAGAAAAATCGCTACTACTGTTTATAATAGCGATTGGAATTAAATCCAATCGCAACTACTCATGTAATGGCAATTGGTCCTTTAACCAATCGCTACTAGCTTGAAAGAAAAACGATTGGTTATAAAACCAATCACTACTAGAGTTTTTAAAGATTAACGGCGATTGAAAAAGAAACCAATCGCTATGATTTAGTATATAAAACGATTAAATCAAGACTAATCGCTATATGTAGACCTAGTTTGTATGTGTTAATAATATATATCATTTAAATCAATCAATTTGGGTTAATTATTGTATTTTGGTTTTATAGGTGTGATCTTGTTTGTATTGTTTTTTTTTATCATTTTTTACTAATCTATATTTAAAAAATAAATTATTTTAAATTTGTTATTTAAGTTACACAAATTATTACGTAATGAGAATTTGTTCACCTTTATTTATTTTGTCAATACTTAAAAGTCTATTCCATATAAAATTATTACATTAAATTTTTTTTTTCAACATTATAATAAAAATTATTTTTTATAAATTTTTATTGATAATATTTAAATTAAAAATCATGGGACTCGAACCAATTAAATTAATCTAATATATCAGCGATTGAACAGAAATCCAATCGCAATATTAAATTTCAGCGATGGAATAAAAACCAATCGCTAGTTTTAAGTCATTTCAGCGATTGAATAAAAACCAATTGCGATTTTTAAGTCGAATAAAAACCAATCGCGATTTTTAAATCATATAAGCGATTGGCTTTGAAACCAATCACGGTTTCCTTTATAGACCCTATCCCAACTTTTCTTTCTACTTCTTCGACTTCTTTCTTCTTCGCCGCCCCGCTTTTCTTCTTTCTTCTGGAATGTCGCCGATCACTCGTTAGCTGAAGGAAGAACGAAGATCGAAAAGGAATCCAAGGCGACCTCTTCCTTCTGAATGTCGAAGATCGTTAGCTGAATGCCGTCTCAAATCGATTCTACCTCTTCCTTCTCCTTTTAAAAAATTTGAATCCGATCGGAGTTGTGTTCGTTGAGTTCAGACAGCGTTGAATCCAAGGCGACCGATGCAATCTTCTTGACGAATTCTTCCGATTCTCTTCTCCTTCCTTCTTCTGTTAGGTACAAATTTCCTCTCTGTTATTGCTAAATCGATTAAAATTTGTCCAAATTCTAACTGCATGTAATGGATCTGATGCTGCGATGTATTCAGATAAACTCGTATCTTACTACTCTCTATGAGACTATGAACGCCTTCTTGATGATTATATAACTGGAATATGTTTATAATTACTATTTCTCTACTTTATTCCTCAGTTTTATGTATGTATCTAATACATGCCAGAAGCCATTCTTCGATGTGTTCTTACAGCTACTGTTATGCTCTTTTAAAAATATGTGTTTCAATGAAGTCAATTGTTATAGATTCAAGTAAAAGATGATGGTTTTATATTTTCAATAATTGTGAACAATTAATTTCTTCATGTTTGGATTTGTGAAATATTTGCTAATTTATAGATCTAGCGTCTCTATGGTTTATTTTATGAATGTTTTGATGATTGTGAGACCTTTCATCAAGTACTTATTCAGATAGGGGATCAGACGTCTGGTCAGATGGCCCTGCGACGTCTAGACTATACCCCGTCTGCTGACTTATAGTCTGGTCATGTAGTTGAATATCAACCGGATTAGCCATCTGATCAGATGTGTTGAACCTGTTGACCGAAACTTCATCACCACTATCAGATTGAAGAGTAACCGCCTCCAATCAATTAGCGACTTTAATGATTTTGATAAAATTACTTTTAACAAATTCATCAAAGACGATATGGAGAGAATTCTTCAACAGTTACAGTTAGAGTTTGTTCTAGCATCTTCCTTAGCATCAAAAGCAGCCAAATGATTTTTCTCATTGTTATGAATAAAACACTTACATCCAAATATCCTAAAATATGACAATATAGCAACTCTTTTATAAAATATTTCGTAAGGTGTTCTATTAAAATGTTTATTATTCATTGACCTATTTTGAGTATAGCATGCTATGTTTATGGCCTTTGCCTATAGTCTTTGAGAGACACATAATTCATCTATCCTAGATCTCACTACTTCCTTTAATGTTATGTTCCTCCTTTCAGCGATATCATTCTATTGTGGAGTTCTAGCACTAGACAACTCGTGTTGAATACCTAAGTGCTCAAGGAAGGAAGACAAAGTTTTATTCTAATTTTGATGATACTCAAGGATTTTTCATTTTGAAGTCTTTTAAGAATCTTAATCAAGTTTTCATCTGTCTCGTCCTTAGAAACCAAAAATATAACCCAAGTAAATCTAGAATAATCATCAAATATTATAAGTGTATACTTAATTCCACATAAATTGGTGACTAGGATTGGACCAAACAGATCCATGTGCAATAACTTCAGACACTTGTCAGATTAGATATTCCCTTTACTTTTAAAAGTTGATCTGACCTATTTTCCCATTTGACAAGCATGACATACCTTGTATTTTGAAAACATTAATTTTGTCATTCTAGAATTAAAATATTTTGAATAGATGTTGTTAATGGTTTTAAAAATAAGATGGTTCAATCTCTTATGCCATAGCCAATTTTGATTATTTTTGGCTATTATGCATACAAGATTGGATATCTTATTTTTCCAATTCATTTTATAAGAGTTTCCTACTCTTCTTTCGGTTAATAGGGTGTTACCCTACTGATCCTTAACAAGGTAGACATGTTTTTGAAAATCAACAGTATAGTCATTGTCACACATCTGCATTATACTAATCATGTTATAACACAAATTTTCAACAAGTAGTACGTTGTTAATGGTGAGGTTACCATGGATAATCTTATCTTTACCCACGCTTTTACCTTTTTTGTTATCACCAAAGGTGATATTAGGCCCAACACACTTAGTTACTTCAGTCAGCAGACGTCTATCACCTGTCATATGTCCATATACCAGACAAACTCCTCCAAGCAACCGAACTGGTGTATCTACAAATATACATATTTACAGTTTTTGGTACCCACATTTAATTGGGTCCATGATTGATCAGTCCCTTAGGAATCCATATTTTGGTTATTTTGATGAATTTCACATTTTGTGTGATTAACAATGCGTATGATTTAGGTTGGCAGACTTCTTCCTGTTAGCAGTTGTTTCATTACCTTTAAAGGAAAGATTTTATCTAAAACTTCTTGATTTTTTTTGTCAAGTTTTGGTTTTCCAGACATACTAGTTGCCCTTTTCTTGGGCTTCAACCAACTTTAAGTTGGCTTCACATATTTAACCTCATCCTTTAAAGTTAGATCTTCACAGCTTGAATTAGTTCTTTTTTCAGTTTAATGTCCCTTTACAAAGCTTATAGTTTTAAGTTCGCCTCTCACCGGGTTCAACTTTATATTGACCAAATATGGATTATGATATAAAAATTAAGTAAAGTTAATTTTTGGAACCGGCCAGAAAACTAAACAACTATTAACTACTATGTGCAGGAACAGATCGAACTGCATAAACCGACTGGAGCCTCACAAACCGGCTGAAGTACACTTCAAAGAAATCTAGTTCCAAGTGATCAAGTCAAGATCAAGAGGATCCGGTTTCAATACTCTCAAGGGACCGGCTAGCAAAGAAAAGTCTACATCCCAGCCGGACTATACTATGTAAGAGTCAACCAGAAACTAAAATCAACAGAGATGACATAATATGATGAAATATACGTGTCTCGGAGAAATAAAAGAAGATAAGATCCGATCAGAAGCATGCGAGAAAAACAATGATGATCTACTGATCCGACTTCGACAGCCGGAGGGTGCATGCCTGACACGTGTTCGAATCTACAAACCGGCTACGTCATCTTTACTTGAGGAGCATCTGCATGCTTGCCAAGTGTTAGGAAGTTGAAACGTGCAAGCAACCTCTCTGCACCGGCGTGACTCTGAATTAACCAATCCTACGGTGAGAGAAGAAATTAATCGTTGGGATCATCTTCACTATAAAATGAAGACGAAGCGACCTCATTAATGACAAGTTACGAAAATCTTAGAGAGATAAAGAAATCTCACGCGCGATCCAAAACCGTTGTGTCATTTACCGAAAGCTATTGTTGTGTTGTGTTATTGTATTACATCAAGAGTGAGTTGGTGTAACCGGTGAGTAACGAGTTAGGATCGATCGGATGTGTAACTGTTGTAAACTTGAAAGTTAGTGGAGATCCTTCTCATAACCTGAGAAGAAGGGGTGACGTAGGAGGGTTTTCTCTGAACATCCATAAAAAATCTTGTCTCGTGTCATTTCTTTTATTTTCCGGCTTATTCACTTAACCTAACCACAAACCAAGACAATCTTACTCCTTAGATAAAAAACCGGTCCACTCATATTTCTAAAACCGACTCCTCATAAACATCATCTAAGTCGCATACACTGCTTAAGACTGAAACAGACATTTCCGCCCTTGAACCCGGTTCAAGAGTCTGTGACAGTTTGCGAAGTGCTGAGAACGGTCATAGTCTCTAACCGGACTATCACCAAAGTGTGTTGCGTGTTGTAAGCGGCCACCCTTCCAGAAACCGGAAACACCCCGGTCCTCCAAGGGCGTCCCCGATCTTAATAGATTACCATAGTCAAATCCTAAACTTGATTTACATTCGGAAGGCCTCAATAGACTGATCTATTGTCTGACTACATCCCCAGATTTTGTCCAGGAACTGACCACATAAGTTAAACGTTGGTTTTTAGACGAAATAATTTTAATCTTTTCCTTGAGCTTCTTATTCTCATATGAGAGCTCAACCATTTTGTTTTCAAAATCTTTCGGTTCAGATACTTGAAATGAGAGGTGTTATCAGTTTTATTTTTAAAACTCATCTCATTAAAAGGGTCTGATAACTTCTTGTACTCAATGACGATGTCATTGAGTGCAACAGTTAAGTCATCTCTTGTGAATTCTTCTAAGGAGAAGTCAAATACCTCAGATTCATCATCTGCCATGAAGCATATGACAACTTCATCCTCAATATCGCTTGATGACGAGTTGTCCGAATCGCTGTCGGCCCATTTTCCCTTGCTTTTAGTAGCCATAAGAGCCTTGTGCTCCTTGTTCTTCTTATCATCCTTCCTTTTGTCATCCCGCTTTGGCTTGTTTCATTAATCTTCTCAGTAGTCTTCAAAGTATTGGCGACAGGTGTCTCCTTTGTAGTCACCAACGCCTTGGTTGAGATGGATGATGTGGATGACTCCTCTTTGTTCCTAGAGTTTATCTCAAACTCGTAGGCATTCAGATCAGCGAATAGATCATGAAATTCTATCTTGTTGAGGTCTTTGAATTCCCTCATGGACATCGTCTTTATATTATATTCTCTGGATTGTAATGGAGAATATTCGCTAGAAAGTGATGTAGGGGTAGGTACAAAACGTACTGGAGGAATATTGAGTACGTGTCACTTGAGCGGTTACAACTTGATAAGCAGTCTAGGTAAACAACTGATAACAGACGCATCTTAAAGGATGAACAGAAGGGAGGACACTTCTTCAGATGGATGCTGAAGTAAGGCGTCTACTTGCGCACTTCTTCAGACATTAAGTCTAATGAAGTTAAACTTTGTCTACTCGCGCACTTCTTTAAACAAAAAAGTCTGATGTCGTTCAGACTTCGTTTGCTCGCGCACTACATCAGACTAACAAGTCTGATGTAGTACATACTTCATTTGCTCACACACTAATTAATACTAACAAGTCAGATGTAGGTCAAACTTCATCTGCTCGCGCACTACTTCATACTAACAAGTCAGATGTAGTTCAGACTCTGTCTGCTCGCGCACTACTTAAGACTAACAAGTCTGATGTAGTTCAGACTTTGTCTGCTCGCGCACTACTTTAGACTAACAAGTATGTTGTAGTTCAAACTCCGTCTGCTCACGCACTACTTCAGATTAATAAGTCTGATGTAGTTCAGACTTTGTCTTCTCACGCATTACTTCAGACTAACAAGTCTGATGTAGTTCAGACATTGTCAGCTCGCGCACTACTTAAGACTAACAAGTCTGATGTAGTTCAGACTTCATCTGTTTGCGCACTACTTCAGACTAACAAGTCTGATGTATTTCAGACTTCGTCTGCTCGCACTTAATTCAGACCACGTTTGAAGACATACATCTTTTGAGTTGTACCTGCACAAAGACAATTTTTACAACTTAGTTTTGTTTAGACCACATCATTAAAATTATGTCGTACTTAATTATTGATTATTTATTTTAGACCACATCTAAAGACATACATCTTATAAGTTTATTGATAATTATTTCTCTTTTAAATAATTTTCTCTTTTCTTTATTTAACTTAATCTAACTTAATTATAATAGACATATAATACAAAGACATCCTAGAAGAAAAAAGCAAAATAAGAACCAAAGTTGAAGATGAACTCGCCGAAGAAGATGAAGCTCGCCTGAATCGCCTTCCAAGTGTTCTTCAATTGGTAGCTTTCTCTACAAGTCTTTCACTCTTGCTATAGGTGGTAAACCTTGCAAATAAAACCTCTATATCATAACTCCCTTTCCCTCAATGAGGAAATACTCTTAAATACCCTTGGAAAAGGGTAACATAGGAATTGGATTTTTCGGAAAATCGATAACTCTTTTTCCGAGTTGAACTGACTTAATTTCGTCTTGAGACTCACCTATGCTTATTTTTCTTTTGTAGTTAACCGGTCAAAGTACACTTTGAGCCTTTGTTTGACCCAAATTTTCAAGTGTGGACTGACTTACACATTTTTGAAGTTATGCTTTTTTTATTTCAGTTTTCAACAAGATGGATCAACCAATACTTTAAATGACAATAACTTTTGACTTAGACCCCCATTGAGGAAAAACTAAGGTGCGTTAGAAAAGTGAGTTTGTTATCTTCCACATTTGTTTTATTAGAAATCTTAAAGACTAGCCACATATATATGTAATTCTTAATGAAACGCTGAGGGAATCAAAGAGAACAACTTGCATTACGGGCGACCACACAATGGATGTATGTCGAACCATAAGTGCTATTTAGTATCAAATGATAGTTAATTAAAAGTCCCTTCAAATGTTATCTTTTTTTCCCAAAATGGTTAAGCCAATTAAAAGATATAAATTTTCAAAGTCATCCTTGATTCAGTTCTCTCTAGGAATGAAGTGGGTAAACCTTCGTCGGGTTGTCCACTAAATTTACCACCTTAGACATTGAATGGAGATATGGGATCCACGTCATTCAAACGGACTACGTCTTAGATTTCCAACCATCGGTTACATAATGAAAACTAATCACTACAAATTTAGTTATGAATTAAACACCGCGGGCATATCTGGTTTGATCTTGTCATTTTCATATCGTATTATTCCACCAATTTAAGATGGATTAAGTGAATCAAATTCATTCCAGATACAAACAAACATTGTAGAGAACTCTTCAAGCTTTCTAAAATATCCAAGAATAACTAATTTCGTTGAGTATAGAGACCTAGGTGATGTTTCCAAGTTGAAAGTGTTTTAAGGATTGTTCAACGGAAAAATACTATAAATGTACCAAATTTGGGCATTTTTCAAATAATCCCGCACATAGACTCAGCATTGGCACGCCACCTAGTTTGTTGACCTCTGTTGACCCGCTCTTGACTCACCCGGTTTCACTTAGTTTTTGAGATTTTTACCGTTTGGAAGACCTTCTACAACAATTACAAATATTAATATTATACTCAAAATTCAAGATTTTTCGTACTGGGCAATCTGAACATTTCAAATTCCCAAATTCTGACTCTTTATGAAAAATTTTGTTTGGACACACAAATAAGCCCCAAACTAGTTATTTAGTACATTTTGTCTTATAAAAATATTATACAAAGTTCATGATTTTTCAAGATGGTCAATCAGAACGTATGAAAATATGTGAAGATCGAGTATTTATGGAAACTAGTGTTTGGACCGCTACTCGAGGGTCACTCTAAGCCAATTCCGAAAAGTGATTTTTGATATTTGCTCTCTCAATTCAATAATCAAGTAAGATGATCATACTAGACTGAGAATATTTATTTTAATTTTGGGGTGTAAAAATCGAGTGTCTACAATATTATATCAATAATATAAAATATTGTAACATCCATGTCATGATTATTTCTTTATCAAGAGGTAGAGCTCGATGTGGACGCAGATATTCAATCTTTCTTAGTAATTGTTGAGTTCTGGAATCTACACCTTTCTTAAACTCTATGGAAGTTTATTAGAGCTTATTGGGTTTAGACTTGGGCCTAAACAAATAGTTAATTAGGTTTTATTATCTTAATTTTTACCATATAAATATGTTGATGTTAAGAGTTTTATAGGGTAAGACAAAATCTAGAGAGATAAATAGTATGAGGAAAAACTGTGTATTCCTTCATCTTCAGAGTGAAATATGGTGGCTAATAAAGTGAACGTAGCTCTTTTAAGTGAACCACTATAAATTTGTGTGTTCTTTTGTTCTTATTTTCTTGTATTTTTATAGATCATTTCAAGCAAGTTAGATTTTGGCACAAAAATAATAATAAATGATATCATAGCTGCTAGACTAGATCGGAGGTTTTCTAATGATGGTAGACGAGAAAAATATGAAAGAACAAATTATGCATTCTGAAGGATGTAGATTGAGGATTACCTCTATGGAAAGAAAATTAAACTAAAATTTATTGAAGTAAGAAATCATATTCTTGCTAAAGATGTTTATAAAATTTATTTGAGTGAAATATTTAAAGATTTTGCAAATAATGTTGAAAATACGGACAAAGGTAATGATAAAATTTTAATCGAGGTAAAAGAAGATGTATGTCGAAGAACATGAGGAGTCAATCCATGTATGAACAGATATTTGATTTCTCGAATAGTGGTAAGTAGGGGTCATTTGAAGAGGAATTGAAAAGAACTAATGATGATAAAAATGATACATTCAACACATTTACAAAAACTATATCCATTGATTGCCAGGTAGACTCTTGAGTATTAAACTCAAGAGTTTCTTTCCATACTAGTGTTCACAAAGAATTAAGAAGAATTATGTTGCTGGAAAATGTGGGAATATTTATCCGAAATATCGTGAGCCTTTAATCAATTTCAAACAAACCCAAGACTGAGAATGGAGCGTAATCTACCGCTACTGAAATTAGGAGAATTATTTCAAAAAACCTCACAATCATCAGATGACGCTGGAATCTCATCTGACGCACAATGGCTAACCGCGTCGCCCATTGCAATGAAAGAGACGCGCGTTCTTGAAGTAATGGAACAACTAACGTGCGCCTCATCGCCGATAGCCCGACGCAACAAAACGCCCAAGAGCAATAGAACGTTGGCGGAATGCGGACAAAATAATAAGGCGTTCACATTTCAGACTAGAACGATGTCGTTTCCCCTCTAGTTTTTTTTTTCACGCGACGAACAACCATTATCATTGACTGAAACTTTTGATTTTCAAAATTGGAACTCGGCCGACACTCAACCAAAATGTGTAATTCAAAAGTTGAAATGATCGCCCTAACATGGTGATCATTTAACTTACGATCATAGGCTTAATTATTGCCTATACCGATCAACTGTATGAAGATCAGACAAAATCCATTTGACTAAACTTTTATCCACTTGATCGATTAACTGACCTTGTGAGACTATAAATAGCTCCCTTTGGATAAACAGAAGGAAAGGATCACAATCACATGCCCACAATCAATCCCATACAAAATCCTCCACTAAAATTTTCAAGCTTTTCTTGAAAATTTCGAAATGTATAAGGCTGTAAAGATCAAATATGGCCATTTAAGAAACTTTTAAAAGAGTTCAGGAGTGTTATGTAATTTATAAATTCAAATTGATATTTTTACATTTTTAGTTTTACCAGTTTTATATAATCCTTGATTGTTCAATTTCTTGATTAAAAATTGATATTGAGATATTTACAAGCTTTATGTAAAAATTAAACTAAATCAATCGATCTAAATCAAAAGTACTCAAATTTGATTTTGAATATTTTCAAAATCGTGTTTCTATTCATGAGTTGTATTTCAAGAACAATGACCAAAAACTATTCCAACACGTTTCTAAGGATGTTAAGAGCAAATCCAGACCAATTCCAAGCCATCCCGATCATGTTGAATTAAAAACAAAGAATTTTATAAAAAATGAAAAATTCTGTTTCTGAATTGGTTAAATGAACAACTAGTGTTCATTATTTGGTTTCATTCAATTTTATGAGATATGATGAAACTCTTTACACTTTATTAAACCTTAAAAAGAAAAACAATTTTTTACCTTAAAATTGTTTCACTTGAATGATATATCATCACAATCGAATGATGCATTGGAACTAGACGAAGCTCCACATGCCTTTGGATCAAAGGATTAAGGCCACCGTCAAAATCATAAAACATATAGTTTAATGTTCTTGACATGCGACCGAGGAATCAACTTCGGTTTGATTTCTGATCGAGAAAATAGATCTTTCCACTACACTCGATTGAGGAACCTCAAACCCTACATAGAAAATTGATTTTTGACCGATAAAACAAGCCCGACATGGTTTTCGACCGAGGATTCCTAGCCCATGACCTAGATTTTCCCGCACCTCGATCGAGGAATCCCCGCACCTGACCGAGGATTCCTTGCATATGACCGAGAGATTTCCACACCACAAGTAGGACTCTCCGCACCCGATAGAGGATTCCAAGACTAAGACCAAGAACTTCCCACACCTCGACCGAGGACTCTCTCTACCCGATCGAGGATTTCTCGCCTAGGACCAAGAGTTTCTTGAACCTCGATTGAGAGTTCTTAACACCCGAACGAATGGTCCTGACCTAGGATCAATTGGTTTTATCCCGAGACCTAGGGAACGATACCCTCGATCGAGAGGACCAATGCTGGGGTCCGTTTGTTTGAGATTTTTAATTTCATTTTTTTAAATTGGAAACACCAAACCATTTTCTAAAAATCTTAAAAAAACAAATTCAAATTTCTTTAAGAATATTTTCAAAAAAAATAAAAAATTATAATTTATTTATAGACTCTAATGTCATAAACTCGTATTTTTCAAGTATTTTCCTCAACAATCGTCGACTTCAATCACATATACTAATATTATTCTACAATTTTAAATGCAATAAAAACTGTGCATTTCTAGGACTTGAAAATTAATTGGTAAAATAAAACTAATAAAACCAATTTATAGAAGCCAATATTTTATAAAGTAGAGAGAAAACACGAGGATATAGTGAGAAAGCCCTTTCCCAAATATCATAAAACACTGAACTTAAAAGAATCTCCAGTCAAATATACGTTTGTATATGTATTCAAGATATTTTATTTATTTTAAATTAAAAATCAATTGTAGACTAATTCATCAAACAAATAATCTTTTTTAAATTAATTATTTTTAATTAATTTAAAATATATATTTCTTTTAATCAAATTATAATTTAATTATTCTCAACCTAAAAGATTATTTCAAGTTTGATTACAAAAAATAATTATTATTGTAATTAATTCAAAATTTCAAATACATTTTTGTATGAATCTTTTAAAATAATGTTTTATTAAAAGATTTTGAACACGTAAATCGAGGTTGGTATTTCTCGAACGTCGAACATTTTCGAAACAAGGAGTTTTGGGGGGTTACAGCTTTTTGGAGACTCTACTGGGAATTAAATTATTTAACTCAAAATCATAAAACTTGTCTATTAAATTTTTTTACGTTTTCAAGTAAAAATAGACACATGTAAAAGGTATATCACTCGGCGGATACATAGACTTTTATCTTAATAAATATATAGACATATAAAGGGTACATAACCATGATTACATTTAGAAGTACATGATAGGAATAAGTACTTATTCAAATTTATGTTCAAATATTGTCGATGTGGAACAACAACTTTTTAAAAACCGAGCGATGTTACGAGAGTATGACATAGAATGCCTCAATTTGACCCTTTTTCGCTTTGGCAATGAGTCGTCGAATACGAAGTAGTCATTATGGATATGAGGAAAATTCATAATTGAGTTGTTACTTCTCGGTCATAACACAAAAATCTCAGATACTCAAATCCAAGCTGGTTGTTTGATGTGCCCAAACAACTGAACCTCTTCACTAAAACTATTACGTGACTACTATATATGTATTATATATATGCATATATAGACAAATGAACATCTGTGAGAATGTCTCCTTCAAAACAAAAATATTTTTTAAAATTATTTCATACGTTCAATCATAGACAATGTCTTAGTTGGACGTTGCCGCTCTAATCTCTTGGATCGACAATAGAAACAGGTGGAATCAGAGGATATACAGAATAAATCCAATCATCAGGTTCATGAATTTAAAAATAAATAAGAACTTCATGATACAAATGCTAAGAAGATAAATCAGTGTCTCCAAAACCTTCTTCATGTGAGGTAGACAAATGTGTTCTACCATAGAAGAATTTAGGACTATCTTGATGATTGACAACAAGAATATTCTATATCTCAAACCTTTTAGAGAATCAATTTCATAAAGAAAACTATTACAACAATAATTTAGATATACTAAAAATATCCGAACATATCTTGAGAAATGCTACCATTGACTTCCACAAATGGACAAAAATGGAAGTCAGGAATGGAGAAATTTCTCTAACCCTAGGCTCATCAATAATGAGTTTAACTATACTATTGGATCATTTCATTCTTTCCCTTAGGTTATAAATCATCATCTAAAATCTTAAAGGTAGCCTATCATTTGTGTTGAGGAAACAAGGATCCTTCAGGTCTCATCCTAGTAGAAACACTGATGGGAATAAATGTATTATGTTTAACTTCCACCATGAATAAAACTGTCTCACCTTTAGTACTTTATATATGGCTTCTTCATAAACTTGAGTGCCTCCCACCAACAGTCCATAGTGACTCTATGGGTCCCTCTCTCCAATATCGATTAATGAAAAGAGTCAGGATTGAGCCTCTAAAAAAAATGATGATTATATAAAGTAGATGTCCTACATGATAGATGAAGAACCAATAATTTTACTCATGGGTTTGGAAGGGGTCACTTTTTACTACACACACGATCTCTTTAAATAGTTTTGTTATGACATCATGACACCTTATACGGGAAGTGATATTTACATAGATAGGCTGACTAACCACAATTCTTACATCTCTTATCTCGAGAAATGGCACAACACCTCAAAAATTGGAATCCCAAAGGAATGAAGGAATTACCTATCGGGTATCATCGAGAAATACGAGCGAACTAGGAAGAATGAAGAAGAGGAAAATTCAAGTGCAAGAACATGCTATTGTAGGACTTAAAACTTACCGTCTTTGTTGTTACTTTTCCTACCCAAATCTCTTTATAAATATAAATAAGAGAGATGTATGTATGTAACAAACTACCGACTATTTTGTATAAAAAAACGTGTGTTTTCAATATACAGGATCAGAAATGAGATGTTCATTCTCTAGGATTTAATTAAATGCTTATGCATTGCATTTTACTTACAATACAAATACAACACCCTCATATTTTATTCAATCGCAGTCTATGACTATGAATGGCTCTTACGTTGCTAAATGGATAAAGAAATGCCAGTACCTGAAATGGTATCCACAACTAAGTTCAAGGAAATGAAGGAAACTCTCTAGTATATGACTGAACAACTCGTGCTAATCACGTGTTCTTTGGCTAATTAACATATTCCATCCCCATCCTAAAATATTCATTCTTCTTCCCGTATTCCTACCCAACCTATATCGGTCATGTTTACCCCTATTAATCCCAATCCTCCTAGTCCTCAAACTAAAGAAGAAGTCTCATACTATGAAGACTCGGAAGAAGATTTCCACAGAATAACCGAGGCTCAACATGGGACTCATGAAGAAGAAATCAATTCCATAGGACCTTAGGATGAACCAAACTTAGTGGTACCTCAACCACCCTCAACCGAATATGAACCCTAAATGACTCAAGTGCGAGATATCATGCACAACTTGATAAAATATCCAAGGGCAAATGTATTGTTGAACATTATGACTAGAAGGATTTCATGAAAATAGTCAAATGAGTAGTAATGCCGATATGTATTAAATTACCCCATATCCAAATACATTGGAAAGAGTGACCCATTTGTTTTTCTCAAGATGTATACGTCTAAAATGACTCCTTTACGACTAGGAGAACCAACAATACTCCATCTATTTCCCCAA
Source organism: Impatiens glandulifera (assembly GCF_907164915.1). Classification (NCBI taxonomy): domain Eukaryota; kingdom Viridiplantae; phylum Streptophyta; class Magnoliopsida; order Ericales; family Balsaminaceae; genus Impatiens; species Impatiens glandulifera. Next base: position 5,322,888 of record NC_061870.1, on the reverse strand, counting down.
TATCTCAATGATTCTATTCTACGATGGTATCATCAAAAAAAAGTATCATATCTACAAACTTTTGAGGAACTAGCTACAATATTCATAGAACGTTTTAGCATGCATATTTACCTAAAACGACCCAAAAAGGTGAAAATATTAATTAAGAGAAAAATGAAAAATTATCGATATTTATATAAAGATGGAAAGCCGTGGTCGAAGAATTCGATTCCCTCCCAAGTGAACAATAATAAATCGATATGATTTTGGAAAGTGTCAACGGTCGATATTTAGTAGGATTCATAGTCAAGACCTTCAAAAACATGAAGAAGCTTTGAAAAATAAGCAATAATCTTGATGACTCGACCGAAAAAAAGAAAGGAAGGAAAAATAGTCAAGACATACCAAATCTTAATTTAGTTTCCGAAAAAAGAAAAGACCTATGTACACTAGGTGACAATCGCTTGTCCTTCATAGATGGGCATAATAATCCTCCATTGGTCAAAAAACATTTTCCCACCATTTTCAAACCAATGGCTCCAAAGGCAACCAAACTACTAGAGTTTTTGATGATTTATGTATGCCTTTGAGTCAAATCATTGAACTTTTTTAAAAGAATAACTTGATCAAACCACTAACTAGAGAACTGACAAACTATTCTTGAGAAAATATGAGTGCACTTGGAGTGACTCTCACCAAATGAAGGGTATTCTAATTATAATTGTAATGCCCTTAAGCATATCCTTCAAGACTTGATCCATCAAAATATCATCAACAAACTAGAGATAACAAATAATCATTTACCAGACCATCATGTCAACATGATCATAATTGATAAGATAACGCTCAACAATGATGTATTGTTAGATCTAATCCACAATGTCGAGCTAGAAGTCAATATGATGAATCTTTGGCCCAAGAAAAAGACTAACAATCTTTCATTTTACTCTAATAAAAACTTTGAAATTCAACAATTCGAAGAAAATGATAATGAAATTGTCTCTTCTGTTAAAAAGCCAATTGAAATAAATCTAGATACACCAAATGATCCTTAAATTGTTTTACTACGTCAAAGTTTGAACCATGAAGAATGTATCGAACTAATTGTGATGTTAAAAACCAATAAGGATGTTTTTGTTTGGTTATAAAAGGACATGCCAAACACCGACTCAAATATTACACGACATCATAAGCCAATAAAATAAAAGCTTAGATCAATGAAATATGATGTTTTGACTAAAATAAAAGAAGTCCAAAAGAATCTTGAAACTATATATATTGAGGTAGTGGATTATCCTACATGGATAGTCAACGTAGTTTCCATTTTAAAGAAATACGGGAAAATACTTGTATGTTTGGACTATCGGGATCTAAATAAGGCCAGCCCTAAAGATCACTTCTCATTACTTCACATTGACATACTTGTCGATCATGCTGTTGGTCATGAGTTGTTTTCATTTATGGAATGATTTTCAGGATATAACCAAATATTGATAGCTCCACAAAAAAGGAAAAGACTATGTTCATTACAGAAGTATGTACTTTTTGTTATCGTGTAATACCTTTTGGTTTAAAGAACGCGGAGACAACTTACCAAAAGGCAACTACCATGATCCTTCATGACATGATCCACAAAAAAGTTGAAGTCTTTGTTGTCAAAATAATTGTCAAATCCAAGGATCAATATGGACATGTCCAAAACATTGAAAAAATCCTTCAAAGAGTTAGGAAATATCAGTTATGACTTAATCCAAAGAAATGTACGTTCGAGGTCACTATTATTAAAATGTTGGGCTTCTTGATCACCCAAAGAGGAATCAAAGATGATACCTCTAAAATAGAAGAAATAATGACTATTCTAGTACCTCAAAACGAAAGAGAGGTAATATGATTCCTTGGAAAAATATAATACATTAGACGATTTATTAGTAGGCTTACCAAAACATGTAATCCATTGTTTAAGCATTTGAAAAATGACCAAAAACTTGTATGGGATGAGAATTAGTAACAAGCAATTGACGTAAACTTTAAATCCTAAACCCCAAAAAACCCAAAACGCTCTAGAGAGAGAAAGTTGCTTTGGAGACTTTTTTTCTCACTTCGACCACGACCGGAAAACTCATCGCCAATGGCGCCTCCGACGTCGAAACAATCACAACTTCATCTCTTCGCGTTCGTCTCTTCTCCCTCCACATTTTGACAGAAGGAAACTCATTTTGGATGGATGAATCGATCGAACTCTCATATTTAAAAATCAGGTGAAATTTCGTCAAAATCGCTGCTCGCGGCCTAGCTCTCTCCCTAGGAGCGGGTCTGGTCTCCATCTCCTTCTGGTCGATTGCAAGCGAGTCTTATGGTCATCAGAAGCATGTAGCAACCCGTCGCCGGTCGTCACTTTGCCAGCAGACAGAAGAGCACGGTCGTGATCTCCTTCAGGGCCTTCTGCACACTACATCTTGGTCCATCTTCTCCCCTCGTGTATCACTTACAACATTGGTTGAGGTTTCGACCTTGGCTTCAGTCCACACTGCAGAGGTCGCGGGTCGGATTTCTGTGTAACATCTAATTCGTCTTTTGAATCATTTGTCCACCTTTGCATACTACTGCAATACTCATTGGGTTGTGGCTCCCTTGTAGGCTATCCTCTCTAAAGTATAGTCTTTCCCATGGTCGGCTCACGCCCCTCCGGTGTCGTCACTTGGGCAATGGGTATTGCCCTTAATCATCCATCCAGCTTGGACAATGTGCATCCCGGTCCCATGAACAGCAACAGCTCGGTGAGGGTTAGATTTGCTTTGAAATCCCTTGGAAAATAGGGCAAATCAATCAAAGATAGTTTTGCAGGTAATGGGCGCAAAGGTTCTTCTGAAATCGATGTTAAATAGGCTTTAGAAAACTATGTGATTCGTTGATTGAAAATGTGGAACTAGGATCTGATAGTGTGTTGTAGTATAGGAATGTTAGTAACTACATGGTTAGGATTGATAAAAACTCTTTTTTATTGATAAATTGCTTTCTTTAAATGCCTTGGGAGTTACTACTACACAGGTTGATTCTAATATTTCTAGTTCCAGTTCTAGACCCATTGTTCCACCCTTAGTTTACTTGATAAGCACCCTCTGTAATCTGTAACTTTGTTCTATCGGGCGTCAATGTTGTGGAATCTTCTTTTGGATTTGATTTGAATCCTGGTTTGGTTTCTACTGATTTCTCGACCTGTAATTTTTAGATCTTTCGGGTCCAATTCTGATGCTCCCTTCGATGTTGTGGCTTCTTGTATGAGCCATACTGAATTCTTGGTCAAACCGGTGGGTTTTGGATCTATCGGGTCCATTGTTGAAGTTCCCTTGGATGTTGTGGCTACTAGGTCTGTATTTGATGTGGCTGGTGCTATTTTGGGTGGTATCGGGTCCATGTCTGCTACCATTGCAATTTGTATTGATTCTGGTGTTGCTGGGTCAGGGTCTGGTGGTGTGTTGATGCTCGATCGTGCGGATGTTGGGGTTAATTCTGGTGCTACCTATAGTTCTGATGCTATCGGGTTTGGTGATCCAGGTGTTGTGCTGAGTTCAGGTGTTGTGGATGCTGGTTTGGGTTCTACTAAATTTTTGGTCAGACTTGTGGGTATTGGATCTATCGGGTCTAGTGTTATGCTCCCTTGATTACTGTGGCTGATAGGTCTCTTTTTGAAGATGCTTGTTCTATTCAGGGTGGCATCGGATCCATGTTTGCTAGCCTTATGGATAGTATTGATTCTGTTGTTGCTGGGATAGGTTCTGGTGGTGTGTAGAAGCTTAATTGTGCAGATGTTGAATTTAGTCCAGCTTCTAACCGAGGTTTTGATGTTATTGGGTTTGGTGGTAAAGATGTTGTCATGGATTCTGCATTGGTCGGTCCTTGTGTTGTTGGGTCTAGTCCGGGTGTTGTTTTGGATTTGGGTGATGTGGATGTTAATAGGTCTGTTGGTTGTAGGGGTGGTGGCTGTTCTGATGCTATTTCGGTCAAG